>NC_135179.1:14272546-14575046 GCF_041146795.1 Maylandia zebra | reverse complement strand
TGTGCAGCCAAAATCAGAAACCGCAGTGCGCTAATGTTTTCTCTGTACTGAGCTGACAGATGAAAGAATTATAAGACAGCTGGTCGATGTCAGCAGGTTTCCACAGCTGGAGATTTCCAAACTTACTGACAGTTAACATCAATGAACAGCTCTTGTTATACTTATTTGAGGTCTTGTGACCTAGACCGATGTGACTGCAAATATCGGTGAGCTCGCTACTGCACAGTGCGATCTTTCACTGTGTACTTGTGGTATTTTGTACTTTAAGATGTAAGTGGAAAATCAAATCTTAACATTTAATTCTCAACAAAAAGCATTTAAATTGAGGATTAAAAAGGAATCTCTAAATCTAATTAAATTATGTTTAAAGTTTTCTTTAATATTGGTTTATAATAACATTCAAGCAAGAGGAAATGTCATTCATTAATCCAAATTATATTTGTGCAAACGTCTCCTGATATTTAGCTCTCGAGGATGTGAGTCAACTCAAGGGATGTTTGGGGAAGATGTTTCATAGTTTGCCCTTCAAAGACGATCAGAAGAAAAAAAATATTAACCGGTAAAGTATCCTTACAGCGACAGTAGGAAACTGTCCTGTTCGATCTTTGATTTTCTTTTTTTAGGTGAAGTTTGAAATAGAAACAGGGAAGGCTCTGATCTTTGTTTTTCAAAGGACCAACTGGATTGTTCATTTTAAATGTCATGGATAATTTGTCCCCACATGCTGTCCATCAAGTTGCACATTGTCATGGAAACAGCAACAGATAAAGAAACAAGTAGCACAGGAGAGCAGATGATAAGTCTGCCCTGTCACATTACAGCAGTTCATATCTTTGTATTTGCAGTCTTTCTTTGTTTCATTTCAACTACAGAACCTCTTGGTTTGCAGGGGTATTAAATGAAGACTTGGAGCACAACTCTGATACAAGACATTTTTCTTTTCTCTGTCTTTTCATAGCCCTCAAATACGGATATCACCGCTTCACTGCACAGAAATGTCCTGTTGCTGGGTGTGTGGTGGGGGTAAGAGGCAAGTGTGAGGTGAGTGTCTCTTAGAGCAACAGCAGAGACGGTCTATTCTCAGGCAGCAGTTACTGGATATCTTCAGTGAACTTTCCACCTTGTTTTGGACTGAAGATACCCCCAGAGGTGGTTGTAAAGAGTCCACAGAGACATTTTCTTCCTTCTTCACTGCAGCCCTTTAAGGTCCTACCATCACTTTAAGTCTCCAAGATATCCACGCCAACACAACCTGTGAAGTTAGCAACTCCTCCAGAAGTGGCAGAAACCTTTGGGAGAAGAGCCCAATCTAAACCCACCATGAGAGTCTCAGTTTCCCAACTGAACGTGTGCAGACCAAATCCTGGCTACCTGATGCCAAGTGACTTCAGACGGGCCTACTCACCAGCTGATGGATTGGCAGTGAAAGATCCCGGAAAGAAGAAAGTACAACTTGTGCACTGCAGACTGAGCTATACAGAGGAAGACAGAAAGCAGGAAGTGATTGGTGGCTCAGTAAAGAACCTGTTCTCCTCACAGCCTTCTTACCGATCTTGTATTTATCACGAGGTGCCTCTGAGGTGCACTAGATCCTTTGTGTTTTTGGACAAGCCACTTTGTATTTCCCTTGTGGAACTACAGGGGAAAGGAGCATGTAAACCAGCTTTTTGTAGGTCTACATTGTCAATTCGCCTTGGTACCTCGTCCTGCCACAGATCCTCTAAAGATAGCAAACCAGCCAAAAGAAATGAGGGATATGCGAAATCCAGAGCAGCCATGTTGGACAGCAACCAACGTAATGGCCGAGAGAGCTCTTCGGGTCGCTGCAGAGGCCCTCTATCAAAGCACAGGGGCTACAGGTTCAACCGAACACCACCCGCTTGTGGTGTTAACAGCAAGAATGAGGATTCAGACACGCACTGCCTCAGTAATACTTTGGGATTATTGTCATTCAGAGGGCCAGGTCCCTCAAACACAAAGACTGGCACACAGAAGGGGAATGCAGATGAGGCTAGCTTCTCTGCATGGAGAAATTTCAGGCACAGGCAGCACACTTTCGAAACTGGCTCAGGTATGAATTTCATCACCTTGATTCACAAGTCTAAAACATTTAAAGTGGCCATGCCAACTGATCTGTATACTCCTTTGACTGCCTTATATATATTCTAAAGCTGCTGTAGATAAGATCGCATTATTCTGTAGGTGTGAAAGTAATCTAAATGTGGTCTTGGAGGGTAGAAAGTCTCATTTTTTCACTCTGCCTGTCACCTTTTGATTTATACTTCATGCATGGATAATAGACTCACACACACCTACCACACTTATCCTACTGTACATTCACATTGTTTAAATAAATCCCAGCTGATACAAGCACACACTCAGCTCAACTGCAAGTTTTATTAAAGTGCAAACACTTTCTTTCATCCTCCTTTTACTTTTCACACACTTTGCTGCTGCATATCTTAACAATAGACTTAAAATAAACTGGGGGGGGGGGTGTTTAAGAATCTTCCAATCTCTTAAGAAGTCAGGACAAGATTTTATGAAAGGATTATTTTTTTTTAAAAAATGTAATTGTGTTTATGCCACAGAGGAATTTCCTGTTTTAGAAAATGGCAATTAAGACAACAAATCAGCCCCAAAACAACACATGTGAGTTGTTCAGCACATGTGAGATTTTCAGTGTCACACTACAACATGGTCTATTATTAAATGCAAAATTTGGTCTTTTGGTGTAGGAGACCAACTATTTCACTTCAAACGCCATCTTAAAACACACACTTTGACTGTTTTCCTGCTTAGAGGTAGTCTTATCTGTGCAATGTTTGAATAAATCCCTAAATATGAAGTTTATATCTTAGTTTAAGACAGAAAAAATGGGGAAGCAGTTAAACAGGATGCGTACAAAGGTATAAAAACCAACATATCTGCACTTCTAAAACTGACTAAAAGGCCTCACTTGCTTATAGGCAGGAGCCCAGAAGGCCTATAGGACTGACATTTGAGGTCCTAGACAAATAATCATCTCCTTGGTGAAATTCCTCTGGTTTTTACTTTATCACTGTTTTACGTTCTAAGTGACTGTTCTTTGTACTCATTTTATATTTTTCACTTGATGTAAGATGAAAGGCTGTTAATGGATGATTTCCTTTTCACTGGAATTTATAGTGAAGCCAAGAGGGAAAGCTACCTCCTATAGAAATAGTTTGACCGGTGACGCTACTTTGTAATAGTGCTCTATATACATGCCATACGCTTATGGCAGGGTATTCAGTGGAGATATATATTCTACAAAAGCTACAGGAATGGGGCTATGGGTGGTGGATGGATGCGCTGCCATCTTTTACATTATTCATGGGCCACACTCGTGTTCCCTCTGGGTTTTTCTATCTGTGTGTGTGTGTGTGTGTGTGTGTGTGTGTGTGTGTGTGTGTGTGTGTGTGTGTGTGTGTGTGTGTGTGTGTGTGTGTGTGTGTGTATCCCTTTGCAAATTATAAAAGTTTAGCTGGAGCTTAAGCATACTGTGAAATCTTTATTACAGTGACGGAAAGAAATTAACTGGAACAAACTGCAAAAGATACCGCTTAACACAAACACAACTTCAAATTATTTTTGCTTGTGAAATGGGGAAAATCATCTTGCTCTTTGAAATTTATTTTGGTTTTGATTGACAAGACTCGCCAAATTAAATTTCACTTTTTTCTGTGTCCGTCAAGTGGTTTCCGAAACATGGAGCAAGCAAGAGAGACCTGCAAAGGGCAAAAGGATGACTGTTCCACAGAAAACTGAAAGAGTTCCTACTTTGGATAAGACCTGTTATTATGATTCCCCACTGAAGACTCTAGAAGGCACTCCCAAGACTCTCAGCCTTCAAGTATGAGCCATTTTTCTATACTGTTTTTTGTTTGTTTATTTGTTTGTTTGTTTTAAGAAAGCTCCTTCAGAGTTAATATTGACCTTTATTTGGGAGGTTATATTGAAATGAAACCTCCATGGAGTCCCACATCATAACAGAAATGTTTAAGAACAACAGTCTCATAGATATCTATTTTTGGTAATACCCAGAAAAATGCTTTGTTGGCTGCAAGAGCTGTTTGTTGTTGCAATGCCACAAATGGCCAGAGGGGTCAAATTTTCCTATAGCATAAATGACAGAATTGTAACCAGTTAATAGTACTTAATGCTTTTTTGCACATATGCATCAGTACTTCTACAAATTTAAAGAGATCTTGTATCTACATAAGGCTATAGAAAAACATGGTCCAATATATGCATCTATCTATCTATCTAGCTAGCTAGCTAGCTAGCTAGCTAGCTATCTTTAAAAAAAAAGGGGCATGTTGGATTTACTTGATTCAATAGTGGACATTGGTTGCACACAAATGTTTGCTTTGGCAGAAACTTAAACAACTGAGTTAAATCAGCACAACTTTTTCATATTCAGTAAACCTGTGCATTTTGTGTTCATAAAACGCGATTAAAACATGTTCAAATGAAGTAAGTTGAGCTCTTGGAATATTTTAATCCTTCACAATTTTGTCATTTTATTTCAACACTATTCAATAACTTTTACCCCAATACTACTTGTACACTTAAATACTACATGTTGTCTTCATATTACATAATGTTCAAGTTACCATAAAACTTGAATGGGTCTACAACAACTACGATCCTCCTATCTTTATCCTGGTTGCAGGAGGGCTGGGAAATAACCCTGAAGTGATAGGTTACGAGGCAGGGTACACCCTGGACAGCTCACCAGTCTATCACATAGAAACAAACAACCATTTACACTTACATTCATCCATCTGCTTCCGCTTATCCTTTTCAGGGTCGCAGAGCCTATCCCAGCTGTCATAGGGCGAAAGGCGGGGTACACCCTGGACAGGTCGCCAGTCTGTCGCAGGGCTAACACATAGGGACAGACAACCATTCACACTCACATTCACACCTAGTGGCAATTTGGATTATCCAATTAACCTATCCCCACAAGCTGCATGTCTTTGGACGGTGGGAGGAAGCTGGAGTACCCGGAGAGAACCCACGCAAACACGGGGAGAACATGCAAACTCCACACAGAAAGACCCCGGCCTGATGGTGGAATTGAACTCAGGACCTTCTTGCTGTGAGGCAACAGTGCTAACCACTTACACTTACATTCACGGGTAATTTAGAATCACCAGTTAACCCTAACTCTAATAACTGCATGACTTTTAACTGTGGGAGGAAACCAGAATACCCAGAGAGAAACCACCTCAAACTAGCCAGAATGTGGATTTGAACCCAGGACCTTCTTACTGTGAAGCAACAGCACTAACCAGCATGCCAACAATCTACGAAATGCAGGAAAGCTATGATTTCCTGTATTTGATGCAGAATTTTTTTTTTGCCCTTGTTAATCCACAATAAATAGCAATAGCATGCTCAACAAGAACAAATTAAGTTGTTGAATTTCATACAGATCTTTCATGATTTAATTACGTTCATAGAAACATGAAATTATTGTGTTCAAATTACAAGTTAGACTTTTTTTAATGTAACAACCACCCAATTTACTTTTTTTGGTATACCAAAAAAAGTAGAGGTGGCTGCTCGACTTGACTGAGATGGATGCCTTCCTGAAACCACGATCCAAAGAGCGCGAGACTGAAACCCATGCAGTGCAGCGGGATTTAACATTGCTATATTATTGACTTACTTTTTGTAAGTAATTGTGTTAAATACACGCGAGATGCTTACGTAAATCCAAGAGCTGGCCAATCCCTTTTTTTCAGTGTAGATAGATCTTTATTCTCAAGTGTTTGACTTTATTGTTGACATTTAAACTCAGTTTTTGCCTTGTTGACTTTGTTTCTCAAATGCAAAATTGTGTTTTTGTACTAAATCAAATTTCAGGACTTTGTAAATTACGTTTTTACACAAGTTTTCCACAATTTGGCATCAAATTCATAATAAGCACATAAGTCATAAAAAAAACAATTTTTTGCCTCAGTAATTGGTATGTTGTGTTTGTTCATTTTCAATTAAATTTAGGGTTTCAAATTGGTTGAAAGGCATTGCATTTTGTTTTATTTATTTTTTACACAGTGACCCAGTTTTTGTTTTGTTTTTGTTTTTTTTGTTTTTTTTTTGTTATTTGAAGGGTGTTGTAGGTGTTTTTACTGAAATGATTTCAGGCACTCTTTCAGCTGTGTAAGATATTATTAAATATAATTTCAAGGAAAGAAAAAAAAACAGACCAGACCCTCCAGTGGCAAATTGACTTCCAAATTTCTTCTCTTTCCACTCCTTTTGATCCATCAAAGTTAAAGAAAAATGTTGAAGGTGAGTGAAGCTACTGTGGATAGAAATTCACAAATAATTATTCTACACGGCACAGAACCACGACCAATAATACAAAGGTTGTTTTGGAGGGAAGAAAATACTACAAAAAGCAGTTTGGTATTGTCACAATGCTACCACATAAGATGGAAGAGGGCAGTATATGTGCCATGTGTAACCTTTAAAATCCTCATTAGTCAAGTTTTACATATGTACACTGCTCAGTTAAGCTTTCCCACACAGAGAGCGTTAATTTGTTTTCCTGTTGAAATGAACATCTGTACAACAGCTGCATCATCTCAATGGGTAATTTGAGAGATTTTCTTTTTATTACTTTAGCTGTTTTTCTCATTTTTACATTTTAGGTCAAACGTGGACCCACTTGCAGACTCAAACACAAAGCAGAATAAAAGCAAGCTTTATTATCAAGTCTACCTCTGAAACTGAAACACAGAGACCTACTCAAGGGAAGCAAGAAAGTAAAACAGACACTCCAACAAAGGATGGGGCAGGGCTATTTATACACAGAAAACAGGCTGGGGATGAGAAACAGAAGAGAAATGAGATGTAGGCAAATGCAATCAGGACAATAAAGAGACAGGAAGTAAAACTCTAATCAACGGAGGAAGCCACCTATCAGAATAAAACAGTAAATTAACAAACAATTAAAAGAAGACAACACCAAGACACGAATAACCTAACTTTTGGAGAACACAATAAAATGAGACGGATTGGGAAGAAACAGAAAACACTAAGGGAACTACACTCGTGAAAAATAATCAGCTCGGCTGAGAAACTAAAGTTGACCGAGGATTCACAACCCAAAACTAAGACTGTAAATCATTTTAACAGGCATTCAAACTCCATAAACACAAAGATACCCAAGTGAAACTTTAAGATACTAGAATAGTAATGAAAAAGCAGGAATCCATTTCTCCATACAGACCAGAGTTCACATAATACAGAAAAACTAAAAGTGTCAGCGTACCAGGATAACAATGAATACATGAACCCAGACACAGGATCACAAAACAGAAAACAAAGACTCAGCCACATCACAAGCAATCAAACTCACGTTTAGAATAATAAAGGAACAAAAAGTTAAACTCAAATGTGTTCATTAAGATCCTAAATTCAAAAAACTTGATGAGGACGGTCCTCAGTCCTGGTCCTTGAGTTTCTCTGAAAACTTTAGATTTTTTTTTTTTATATCTTTCAGCTTTATGTTTTGCTTTCTGTATTATATCTATATAGACCCAGTTCTGGGTCTGTTGCTGTCTTACTTTATGATTCCTACTCATAATATTTATTGTTTGCAATCCAGTGCTTTGTTTCTTGTATATTTATTTATTTATTTTTGCATTTCAGTGTTTTCCCTGTCTCTCATCCATCTCTCTCTAATTTCTGATCGTGCCTGTACTGCCCTCTCCATCATGTCTTACATGAGACTCTTAGTATTTGTCTTTTATTTCCTGTTTTAGTTTGAAGATTGGTTTTCTTTGATTCCTTACATCAGTTTACTTACTCTTTTGTCGTTTACCATTTACCATTCTGTTTTTGGCCGAAATTAAATCCTCGTTATACTACCCCCAGCTTTGTGCTTATGGTCCCACATCTTTACATTTCACATATTTTGGCACATGGGTTCAACAAATTCAGGAGAAAAAAGAAAAAAACTAATAATTCCAGTTTCCCTTTTTTCTTTTTGCTATTTGAAAGCATTTTTGTAGTTTTATCTTGTTGCTGTGATGGGTAAAGATCCAATGAGTTCTGTGAAGCTTTTTAAAGGATTCCGCTTCCCCCTGTGAGCAAGGCTCTTCTACCTTTATCTCCACTAAAGCTAAGCATAATATTTCCATGTTGCCTCCACCTCCTAGCCATTACAAGGCTGTGAAGAGGATTTTCCAAGGTTAAGATGTAGATTAGAGATGTTTTCAAAATAGATTTCAACCCAGTGAAGATTTTCTTTCTCTTTCCACAGGATTAGTGTATATGAGTTGTACTCTATTCTTCCCACAAACAAGCAGCTTACTGTATATATATTCCCCACCCAACCCCAGGAGGCTTTGGAGCTCTTCAGACCAGACTTCATCAGCCGATCTCAGGGTCGACTGAGGAGGTTGGAGCAGAGGGCTAGGATAAGGAAATCACTGCAGGACTCCAATCCAGACCTGGTGCAGGGCCTTAGGGAAAATCGTGTCAAGCAAAAGAGGAACTGCACCACACCAGATCCACTTAGCGGTAAGCACAGCTGAATAACTCAGGTCGAAACCTGGAGCAGAAGTAAGCCACTTAGTAGAATATAATGTCACATACTTATTGGCCCACCAATCTGAATGATTTGATTCTGCTGTAAAATGACAGCAGCACATCAGGAGCTCTAAGTCACAGTGAAAGATCCTGGAGGTTGTGGAAGTAAAAGTAAGGCAGGAGCTCTTGCAACAACAGCAGGCAATCCACAGTGTAGCTACTGCAGATCAGATAGGATTCAGTCCACAGCAGGCCCTCATCTCCTACATTGATCTTTTACCATGTATCCCATCTCTTCTGTCACTTCTACAGAGACAGAAACATTCATCAAACCCATGAAGCACTACGATGAAAGCTCCTCCAGTCAGTGTAGTTTTCTGGAGACACTGCAGCCTCCAACACACAGAGTGAGAAATAATTAAATAAGAAGCTCGTAGCCATACCATATTGAATTTTTCTAGCATTTTGAGGAACTGTGAATTGTTTCTCCAATAATTCTTTTTAACCTATCTAAACTGGGGTGGACTGAAACAAAGGGGAGGACATTACATTTTATTCCCTTTAAAGTGTAGTGGCATTTATCCAACTTTGCTCTCTGCTGGACATTTTCTGGTACTGCAGATCGGTTAAAGCACTGTTTTCTGCATGCAGGAAATAAAAAAGTTTCAAAAAATAGACCATAATAATCCTTTGGTTTTGTTTTGTGCTATTTCAAGTTAAAAAAAAGATTCGTCAAAAAAGCATTCATACGCAATGCCAAGTATAATTTTAAATACATATAATGATGTGTATTTTTTTTAATCGTGGTTGGGTTATTTAAGGTTCATAAAGGTGTTCACTGTGCAAGAAATTGGCTTCTATATACATTTTTCTGAGCATTAATCTCCAGTTTGTGCTTTTGAAAAATGTGGGATTTTATTACATTGGTGGAATATGAGCTCTCCACAGGTCACATAATATCAAATGTTCATAAATGCATCCTAATTTTAAGAGTAGCAACACATCCCATAACAATCATTTCCTGGCTTTTTTTGCTGGATAACAGCCTGTTTTTTTCTGAAGTTATAGGAGGGATGTGTTTTCAGATCATCTCTCGGCTCTGAATTTTGTTTTGGAAGGTCATGGCGGGGTCATGAAATTAGGAACCATGAATAGCTCACAGTCATCTCTGACTGAAGTTTGGATTCTAATTATAAACAGAGTTAGTAGGACTAGATATGCCCGTGCTTGGCATGTGTGTGGGTTTGATATCTGTCCGTGTGTGTGTGTGTGTGTGTGTGTGTGTGTGTGTGTGTGTGTGTGTGTGTGTGCATGCGTGTGTGTGTGTGTGTGCGTGCGTGCGTGCGTGCGTGCGTGCGTGCGTGTGTCTGTGTGTGTGTGTCTGTGTGTAACTGTCTGAAACAGAGAGATCACACACAGCCCTCAGTGTTCATTTACATTTTAATTCTTATTTGTTATTCCTGTGTGTTTGTGTGTGTGTGTGCGTCATATTATTGCCTGTGTGTGTGGGTGTGTGTGTGTGTGTGTGTGTGGGTGTCTTAGATAACCTTTTCAAGCCTAGAGAGAGGTCTATATCGAGTAGAGAGATGCAGCTGAGGTCCAGACGGTGAGTTCTCAGATCAAACCCGAGTCAGACATTGTCACTCTTCTTCTTGTTGCACTTTGCTTTTTTTTTAATTCAGCACAATCCATCACCCTTGTTTGTCATATCTGGATGCATCCACACAATGCACATTCACACATATGCATGCTGTATAGATACAATAGATCTTTGACGCCCAAATGTCTTGGCAGGAGATATGAGCTTTCCTCTGTATATCTTATCTATTTTTTTTTCTTCCCTTATCTGGAAAGGCACACCTGATCAGATGATGGCTGCCCATTGTAATTTTTTTTCAAAAGCAACATTATCTGGCTTGGAGGATCTCTTGACAAATTGGCTGTAGTTGCGGGAATGAAAAAGTAGTCTGAGCGAGACCTGTTTATCAATGGATCCAGGTTTTTCACTGGCTGTGGTCTCACTAGATAAAACCTCATCTCTAGTATGCCAGTCTGCTGGCATGGCTCAGCCACCCTCAAACTTCTGATACTATATTCCCCTGCTGCGTATGAATATGCGTTTTTCTGTCTGTAGGATTTACAACATGCTGCCAGAGGTGACAAAGAGAAAGGAGGAGGAAAAAAGAAGGGCTGTATCTCAAGCCAACAGACTGCGGGCCGAAGTCTTTAAAAAGGTAGTGCTTGGGTGATTTTGGTATAAAAATCAGTCCTGAACACTGATTATTGTGCATGAAAACTGTCAACAAACATTAAAAATACTCCTGAAGTACAAAAGAAAACACAAGAAGGGTTGATCCAAAGGATGGCATGGTGGGGCACAGATTAGTATAGCGTCAACTCACAGCAAGAACATTTTGGATTGTGACCTGCTAGTCAGGTGGGAAGTCTTTGTTCTGGTTTTGGATAGCCTCACTTCCCCCACAGTTGAGCGACATTTGCGTGAAATTAATTAGTGTTTCTAATTTGGCTGCGGTTGTGAGGAACTCTCTGTGTTAGCCTACGGATGGACTGGCAACTAGTCCAGCATGTACCCTGCCTCTAGCTCAACTCCACCTGGGATAGGCTCCAGCCCCACTCTCTAGTTTGATAGTTGTACCCATACAACCCCAAAACTGCTCATTTTTAAATACATATTTTTTGCTGTTTAACATTACAGATGCAACAATGTATTGAACCGAATGCAAAGAACTGAAAACTGAGTTTGTTTGAAAATTCAGTTTTTTGGTATGACCACCTTTATTCTTCAACACAGCCTTCACTCTTTTAGGTAAGCTTTCTTTGAATCGCTCTAAGTAGTCTTCAGGAATAGTTCTCCAGGTCTCTTGCTCTTTCTTGGATGTTGGCTGCCTTTTGTTCTATTCTCTGTCAAGATGATCTCACATTGCTTCAACAATGTAGAAGCTCAGTTGCTTGGAGGCCAATCCATGACACTTGTGTGTTTTTCTATCCAGCTATGCTTTTATTGTACTGGCAGTACCATTCAGATGCTTTCTGGATGGTATTGCATGGTGGATCAAAATCTAAAAGTACTGAAATGCACAGCGTACACTCTGTTTTACAGATGGAGACACTCACTGTTGTATCTCTCTCCTGACCCCCTCCATACATATTAACAATTTGAGACAAAGTGTAAAAATTTGGTTCATCACTCCATAAGACCTGTTGCCACTGATTTTCAATCCAATTTAATTGACATACATTAGTCTTGTCTCCCTGTTTTCCCTTTCTTTCTCACTGAGACCATTTGTAATCAGACTTTGTTGAAAAGTAGATTGTTGAGACGGTTGAAGGTGTAGGTCCACCTCTCAGGTCCTGTAAATGTTTTTCACCAAATTTCTTTAGGTCATGATTTTCAGATACTACTGTAGTTTTTCAGAACTGCCACTTTCTCTTTTGTCCTCCAGTTGTCCAGTTTTCTCAGTTTTTAAGGACACACTGCACATCATGCTGAGATATAACACATTTTCAGACAATAGCTCATTAGGATTTACCTTGTTGGTCCAAAAATACATGTTTATGCTTGTCAAATTGTGTTATCTTTGGCATTTTTCAATGAAAGAAACAAAGTATGACTTTAATGGCAGGTGTCAAGTAATAAAGTGCCTAAAGATATTATTTAAAATTGGTTCTTTGCAAAAATGTATACACAACCCTGGTTCATCCTTTGACTTAAGTGCCGTTTTGAATGATTCTTAGGTAAGTGTTAAGCTGCTGGACTGAAAATGAGTAAAAAAAAAAAAAAGGCAGTCACCGTCCGCAGAAAAGCTTTTAAAGTCTTTCTGAGAGCGTGGAGAACTGTTGCTCAAGACCACTCAAAAAAAAAAAATGTACAAGTCTGGCTCCTTTAAAGCAAAATATAAATAAATGAGGGGTGGCTCAAGACTTTTGCACAGTACTGTATACTCAAGTAATGTTTCAGTATTTTCAGTTGTATTTGACTGGATTAATTAATGGAAACATAAGCACACACAGCCAAAAAAAACAAGAGGCCAGTCATTCTTCAGCATGCTAACATGTTTTAGCATATTTCTCAGAAAAGCTAAAAGAAAACCATTTCACAGAAAAACCAACTTAAACAAAATATAATATATATGTTCAGATGTCTTTAACCATCTGCAATTGTATCTTGATTAATGAATATAGTGTCCGCATCTAAAAATGAAGCGTGGTTTGATCCTTGTCCACCAGAGGTCACTGCTCAACTGCTGATGTTTCTGTCGTTTCTCACTGTGGAGTATCGCCAGTGTATGAATTCAACATTAAGGTCTATCTAAACACAAATCCTCATATTTGCTTGAAATCTGTTATTTGCGGTGTGTTCAAAAATCAGAAAGCATTAAAGAACCTTCTTATCAGTCATGCCAGAACAAAATCATTACTGCATTACAGCTAAGCCTGTTTCATCCTTTACACAACCATGTCGTTTTGGCTTTCACTGCTACAGAAAAATCTAGCACTACAAAAGCTTATATCCATTAGGCAATGCTGACATGATGCAGCACAGCTGAAGGATGTGGAAGCATCCACATCCTTCAGCTGTTAGGGGCCTGTGGCGAATGAATGATATATTTAGGACATGCGGTGTCAGACAGATCCATTTGGCTTCCCTTATGATCGAGCCTTCAGTCTCTAACATAACCAGAACAATGAATTCACTGTCAGTCAGGTGAGATGTGAAAAATGTGAAGAGATGTCTCCAATCTCTTACAGATAATTACACAATTATGACAGTCTCGGTGTGTGTGTGTGTGTGTGTGTGTGTGTGTGTGCGCGCACAAAAGACAGACAGAGACAGAGAGAGAGAGCGAAATGGTGTGTGCACGTGTTTTTCCATGATCTTATTCAATATGAGCTAAAATTGAAAGGCTTATTTCTTCTTTGCCACTGTGTAGGCATGCTGGGAACTGTTTTGCCTTAGGCCTCCCTTTCATTTTTAAGAAAACTGTGAATCTACAGTAAATCACAGTCGTGTGGTTTACTGACACAGCGAGCAACTGTAGAAGAAAGTGTGATGTCAAATCGCTCTGTAAGAGAATATTTTATTTCCTGGTGAAATGGAGCAGTTATGATGCCAGTGTGACCTTCCCACCTCTCAAATGAAGCCATTAGCTGGGCCCAACCACAGAGACTGAGAGAAAAGGAGTGTGTTCACCCTAACAAACACTGTGTGCTTTAGAGGTTTCATTTCATCAGAAATTCTCCAACCCACACACACACACACACACACACATATACATGCACACACAGGGGGGAGCCCAACTAAGACTCACAGCAGGGTCTGATAGCACAGTGTAGAGGGTGGCTGGTTGTGAATGCTGGCTGAAATTTCATTTCAGCTGTTGTGTAGTACTGTAAGAGAAGCATGATTGCATAGCAGGGGTGTATGGTCAGGAAGCAAGCTATAATTATTCCCCCTACCTGAGCTTAGCCTTCTCAGCAGTGAAGCTGATGGAAGTGAAAGCCAATTTGGCAGCCTGCGTCTTACCTGAGTGATGCTGAGCTGTTCTTAAAAGAGAAGGGAGGTCTAAGAGTAGACAGATATGTTTTTGATCTTCAGGAGCTAGCGTAGCATTGTTGTTTTTCTTGTCTTGCAGAAAATTCTGGATCAGGTCCTGCAAAGATAAATCGGACACCGGCGAATGGGGATACTTCACTGACCACTTACTGCATCTTCAAGCTTAACACTTTGCAATAATAATTACTGTATAACTCCTTTAATTTCTTACTTAAGTCATGCTACATGTATGTCATTTGATGTTGTATTTTGCATCCTGTAACCAGAAAAAAACGATATTGCAGATATTGTCACCAGGCTTTTATTAGTTGAGGATAATGTATTTTGGCTATTATCTGTTACTGATATGATTCAATCTGACACTAAACAGAGATGCCAGATTATTATTAAATAGGCAATTTTGTAAAAGTAGTCTGCAGGTGGAAATTGCATGAAGTGAAATCTGTGTGAGATCAATTGTGTGCAAACAATAACAAAGCCCACACACCCCACCTACCACCGACAATTGCTCATTACCGACAAATGTGATGAGTTTGTCAGTTGTCAGGTCTTTTTTGCTGGTCAAATAAACATGCAGCAGTCAAACAACACAGACATAATCATCTAAATTGAGCAGTTTCGTTCCTGATGGTTTTCTTCATTGGATATATCTTTTTCCACAAATGTCGCTCAAGGGCTGCAAAATAAACTGAATGTATCCCTCGGACATTCTGCGTTAAAGTTATTTTACAGGAAGTCAAGCCTTGGTGCTTTAACCAGAAAACCTTGGCTGTCATTGTTACTGTACAGTAGGTGTTCATAAAGCAGGAGAGGGAGGCTACGTTTCGTCATTGACTTCACATGTGCCTGGAGGCCTGTGGAACATCCCATCCGGAACAGTGGAATTTCAAGCTAATCGAACTCAGGAGACTTGCAGCACCCGTGAAAGGGGCCTTTGTCACACAGCTCCAAACCAAAGATGACATTGTAATAAGAGAGGAGACTCCTGAGCACAGCCTGGGACCGCAGACCACATATACCTTGTAAAGGTGACTGACAACTCTGTGGCATTTAAACAGTGCCTGCTGGGATGAGGAGAGAAGACGGGAAGGACATGTGCTGCAGGAAAAACACAGTATATTCAAAGAGTAAATTCTTTGGTGAGTCAGTTGCTTTGGAGTAAATGCAAAATGTTACGTTAAATGTTTAATAAAGGTTAAATTTGCTTACTGCTGTATTTCATTCTCCACTAGGATTAAAGTGATTAATTAAGGCCCTTAGGTGCAGTAAACAGCATCAATAACTACTGACTTTACTCCTGCCTGTGTTGTCAGGTCAGCAAAGCCATTTTGCAAAAGTAATGCGCATGGGAGAAATGTCCTCCTGCCATGTAGACTGGTTCCAGTTGATGAACACATACTGACAGGCAGTCGTATAAGAGGAGACGAGTGCTTGTCAGTCAGCCCGTCTCTCTCTGAGGCATCATGTGTCTGTATGTCACAGCGTTATCTCCGCAGAATGTGTACTATGTGCTCTGAGGCCCTTCAGCTGGCTTCCCAATGGCTTTGACTGACTCAACAGCCCTGAGGGGTAAGACTGATATGGCAGGCTTAGAAAGAAGTGAGCTTACAGTGCTAAATGTGTATGTGCATGTAAAGCCACTCATTACAAGCGTTTAGTCATTAGGCATATCCCTAGCAGGCATACTATTTGAAAATCTAGCCTCAATGACATCATGTGTTTTTATATTTAGGTGTATTAAGGCGTTAAAGCCATCAAAGAATCTCAGGCTGAACAATAGGTAGTCATTTAAAAAGGCAAAACTAGACCTAACGCAGACATAACTCCAGTCAGCTCAGGCAAAGCGATGAAATTCTTCCTCTTTCTCCCTTGCTCTCAGTTTTTCTTTTTTGTTTTCAGTTTGTAACCTCAGTGGAAATGTGAAGTGAAATGACGCCTGCGCAGAGATACATCTGTGACTTTTTTGCCTGCAGCACACTCACTAAAAAAGATTAGGCTAAACCACACCAGGTAGCCTGTGCAGAACACAGATGGGGCCTGATTTATGGCGGTTTGTGTGCCTGGGCACAGAGACGGAGTGAAACAGGAAGAGGAGATGATAGGTGACTCATATTTTTTAATATAGATTGTTCTGAGAAATTGAATCATGCTAGTTCGGTCAAGGTCTTACATTTATTCCATCAGTCATTACAATTATAAGTTGTGCAGATAGCTAGGTCTATGGTTTAATGTCACATTATTTCAAATCTTACTTCAAAGTTTTCCACGCAAAAAAAAGACAGAAAACTTATAGGAGCAAATCAGGGCACAACAGGTTTAAAAGGCTTAGTGTTTTAAAAATGTCAGCTCAGAAACCACATGAGTCTGCATTCAAAGATTTTCTTCTACACAACTCATCACAGAATTTCTCACGATCAATTCCAACAAATTACATCCCAAGCGATGCTGTGGTAAAACTCGCTAACCTCCCTTGGGCTCTGCCCTTTTCAGAGCTGAGTTCTGTATCTCACTTGTGTGTATCTCAGCCGCTCTATCATCACATGCTTGAGAAAGTCAGAAAAAAGCCAGTCATCCTAATTCACCCTGGACCCGCTAGATGAAAGAAGACATTTGTCTGTGTTTCAAGGATGAGTAGGAGGACTAAGACTAAATAAGCAAGATCAATATTTGTTGTGTTCATGGAATTAATTGGTTTAAATCTGTCTGCAATTATTTGTCGCTGACATATAAAGAAATGTTTAAATGTGCAGATTACTTCCATGCAGAAGCGGTTGGAGAAAAGCCACATTTGTGTATCCTGGTAACATGCTCTGAGAAATATACAGAAATTCAAACACACTGATCTGGTTTTTATGTTTCCTGTTAAGTTGTGAGAAGCCAGCAAAAGAGAGCTTGAAGATTAATAAGAGGAAGATATGCACAGTAGGTTACATTATATTCTCTGCAAAATCTTTTCTTTACAGCCTACGCACATTCCTTCTCAGAAGCAGACTGTTCAAGACAAGGCTGTCTGATTTCTTTAGACTTGTAACTCAATTCATTAATTTCACAATTTTATGTAAATTCACATTTTTTTATTTATTATAAACTTTCATATATTTTTTTTCTCCTTATTCGTTTGCTGCTCTAGTTATATTTTTTCCTGAATAACATGTTTTGTCATTGTAAGGCTGGCCATATGTCAATGTTTTTTTTCCCTTTAAATTCACCTACTCTTTGTTGACAACAAGCTAATTAACTATCACAGACACATAAAGGGCAAAAAAAAGAAAGAAAAACTATAACTAACCAGCATCCCCCCCTGCAGAGTTCAGGGGGAAAATCTATGCATTCATTGATTTACATTATCCACTCGAATGTTCTCTGAACAGAAAGCGCAAAAACGTATATGATACTGCTATTAGTAAATACATTTGCTTATACAGACCAATCCCAGTCCACCAGTAAAACTAACATTGTGTGAGAGAATAGTGCAAACTGCATTAATAAATAATATGTACACTATAAATCTAAGAAAAACAGCTGCATGAAATACTACAGAAGTGTACAATCATGTGCCTGAAAGCTGTTTTCACCTGTCAAAATACGCAGTTATTATACAGTGCTATATATCGCCGATTTTTATAAAAGATTATGCTAATATAATTATTTTTTATATTTTTAATCTCCAGGTTTCACAAGTGGCTATTGCTGCTTAAGAAAAAAAATGTCCTTGAATGTCCAGAATAGACTTAGTTGAATGAATATGATTTTTATGGGCGAAAATATCAGATAATTTCAGTGGGCTGGCAGCAAACTCATTAAAATTGTTAATGATTGGTTTTGGGATGAACTCGTTTCGGTTTCTATTGTGAAAAAGTTCAAGAACCACTGGTCAGTGGATTAGGTTTGACTCGGTTATAGGTAAAGGGAAACAAAGAACGACAGCGGTCTTAAACGCAGATAGACTTTAGGACCCAGAGGCGTGTGAAGAGCACATGGCAAACTGTAGCTGCTCTGGGTCTAGAGGGGATGGCAAGTCCGCTTCACTATACTCTCCAACAGTCTCCTCTCATTCTGTCTGTGCTGTCGCTTTCTAACACCCTCCTCACATCAGCAACACCCTTTCCCAGAAACATTTAGCTAACACTTGCCGCTTATCTCTCGTTTCCCCCCTCACCGTTGTCCACCATATGTTTGGTGTTGCATGGAAAAGTTTCTGAGAGCTTCTTTCTTGGAGTGACAGCCTGCCGCATCTTGTTGGGAGTCTGGGTGGTGAAGTCTGTTTTCCTCCCTTTTCTTTTTCCCTCACACTCACTGTGAACTGCTTTGACCCGTATCTCCATCCTGTCACCAGTGTTGAAGCATCTGGTGGTAGCTACGTTAATAACGCAGTCTGACCGGAGCGCTTTTCCTCATTTCACCCTACCGAACCCGGGCATGATGCGAACCTGGAGGCGGCGGAAGAACTTTGGCTTGCTGATCCTCGCTCTCCGAGTCTGGTGCCTGTCCACGGCAGCAAAACATGCTGACAGCATGGTTTACAACATAGAGAGGGGTGAGTGGATATCTTTATTGTGAATATCAGTGCTATCACTCAGCGGGCTCATTGTCATGTACAGCTGCAGATGCTCAGCCACAGTCTGGTAACGTGATTTTCAGTGTTTGCACATTTTATTTATTTCTCTCTTTACAAAAAAAGCCGTTTCCTAGTCTCAAGCTGCGCATTTTACACATAGGCTGGGCAGAAAGGAAATTGGTTTTTTTAACATCAGTTTTCGTACTCAGATGGAAAAACAATAAAAGGAAGTCAGACTGCTGCGGATGAACAGATAGTTTGACATCCAGGAGGATGCAGCTTCATCTTTAGCCTGTAAACATAAACCCAAACAGGATGTCTCCTGAATGAATCAGCCACTGATTATGGGGTAGTCTGTGTATGGGATTGAGCACGTGACACAGTACAAATTTGTGCGTGTGGATGTGTGGATGTAATAAGAGAAAAGGAAAAGGAACAAAAATAAATGCCACCCACTGTTAAACGTAAGGAGCTATTCAAATATAGATATTTTTGAGGTGATCAAGCATGCTGAAGTGATAAATAAGAAAATACAGGCCATATAAGGTTAAAAGTGCACTACTGAAACAATACCACATGCTACCATCACAGCTGGAGCAGCTAATACAGATGTACAGTGCCAACAAGTCAATAATAAGCTTTCATGAAAGAGAAGTAGAAAGATTCAGCTCATGAGTTGTTTGCTGTCCACATCAGCCAGCTGTCGGATCATTAAAGCTGCCACACACTGGGTTAGTTAAAACAGAAATGCAGAGAGTAAAACAGTTGTAATGGGTTGCGTGAGCGTTGAACTAGGGCAGGCTCTTTTGTGGCAGCAGTCAGATACAGTAATGTTGGATATTGACTTCAGCCTCTATGTGAAACGTTTGTCACAGTCTCCCCCCACCTTGGTGGGGGCTCTTGCTACAGCGCTTTTAGTCATACTACAGTTTGTTCGAATGGAGGCAGAGAGGGGTTTTTTGTAGCAGACTCTTTTCATGTTCTCCCAAAATTGGGATAGACTAGGATAGACTTGGTCTATCCTATTAAAAATTATGATATAAACGTGCACAACACAATTTTTGACTTCTGAATTTTTAATTTATTTTGTTATTTATGGTGGTAAAAAGAAGACCAGATGTGCTGTAGTCATGTTCTCCATCCAGTAGCTGTAAAAGTTATGTCTATTCTCAGATTGGTAGCAAAAAAAAGGAAATAGTGTGAAGGTGTTATACAGCTACAAAGTCCAGAAAGGAAGGATTTAGAAAGGACTGGTTGGGTTGACAAAATATTGACCTTTGACATGGGATACTGATGTTTGCTTCCCACTTCCTAACAGTCACATGAATCTCTTTTAACCAGTGCCTCCCCACGTTAAATGATTATTTTGTTTTCTTTTTTTTGTAAAGAAATGTTGTCCTGTTTTGTTGTTCTTATGTGGAAATAACAAATTACGTAGGCGTGCACTGTAAGTAAAAGATTGTCACATTGGCCGGACACAAAAATCATGTCATAAATATCCATTTAGTCAAAATGGTTTGGCTTAACAGTGGCCTAAATCCATCATAACTGGATACTTGACTTAAGCCAGATTTGTGATGAGCCCTGCCAGAATCGGTCAAACTTATGCCAGTGCAGTGATTTCACACTTCTCCAGTGCTAGCCTTAGTGTTGCTGCTGACTGAAACTGACTCAATCCTTTTCTGTACCCCCCGGAAAAAAAAAAACTCTGCGGCTAGTACCTCTGTTGCCAAATCTGGCAGTCCTATATGGATCAGATCAGCACTGACTGACATTCGGCCTTCCTGTGCCAACACTCAGCTGCAATCAGCAACCTGGACAGAGTTCAGAAACTGTTGTGTTGTCATTTAGTGAAATAAGTGATGCATTAGATAATGAGGACATTCTCTGTAGTGGTTTTGAAAGTGCCTGAGCGAGCATGTCCAAGGCTTTGAAGCCAGTAATAATGCATATTTGAAGACATGTGCTACAAATAAAATAGTAATATTCACCAAAAAGTAGGGAAAAAGTGTCAAAAACTTTACATTTAAGTTCCGCAGATTAAAATTAATCTGTTTAAAGGTTTTGTGCTATGAATGCAGTCTTTCATCGTACTGTATAATCATTTGCTTTGTCATACTCCCATCCCCTCTGATTAAAACTTTGACTGACAGCTCAGGAAGTGATTAGAATAGTAACATATTTCATGTTTAAGCTGGGAGATCAGCTTCTTTGTGAAAGTAGCTGTAATTAAATTTTGGTTGCACAGTGTTTAACAAGCCTACAAAGTAAAACTCAGGTTATCAGTAGTTGACTCAGCCTTCTGCTTGTTAGCCTTCAGAAAGCTTGTTTATATTTATGACTGGAATATTGAGTATGTTTGAATAACCATTTGTGTTTTCTTGTGTGAAGTGCTACGGCCCTTCAGGGCTCAGTTGTCTTCTGAACTTTTATAGCAAAAATAAAATAAAAGTCCCATAAGGGCGAGAATCAAGCAGGCCGTGTTTGTAAATCTTTGATGAATCGTTCTGTCTATTGCTTTCTCTCTCTGCCTGACTTTCTTTGTCTCTCGTCTGCATATCAACTGGTTTTCTAAGGGTCTTTTTTTTCCCCTTTTTTCCGGGTGGAGGAAACTCAATAAATAATTAGAGACAGAACCAAATGACCTGGATTAGATTTGAGGATATCAGCTGGTCAGACTGACTGCAGCTTCAGACAGAATTAATTAGAAAGATTAAAATGTCTGTTTTGTCTAAACAAACAGACAGCGGGGAGAATAAAACCTACCCCGAGTGCCCTGAAACACACAATAATGTATGCACAGTCTCCTTGGTCTCCGAGGAGCATCGGTCACCTTTCAGCACAGTTTCCTGGGAAGTAGCTCTAGCCCATTCTCCAGTCTGTGGTGGAATGCTGACTATCGTCTGTGTGGGGAAAAAAACAACAGGTTTCTGTAAAATCCATTTAGGAAATAACCTCATCCTGGTCTGTCTCTCAAGCCCCTCCATAAGCTGTCACTTGACATTTTGAGGACAGGCTGGCATTGATCTGTTGGCCGCGAGGGAAGGCCACGCACAGTTAGAGTTGTCTCCCTCTGTTAAGCATCATTGGTCATTATAGCCATCAGTGTGATTTAGCTTCCTCCTGCTCTGCCTGTGGATGCTACAGATACATAATAGATATGCTGATGTCATGCGAAGGCAACTTAACACAGCGGTACACAAAAAACAGCAGTCACAAGCGACTCGGAATCGAATATGTATACATGGAATAATTCCTGATTTTATTAAGAAAGAACAGGGTGAAAAAAAAAGAGAATATGTTAGCGATGTATTGTGAAACTGTGAGAAATCTGGGTGTTAGACAGCATCAGAGCTACAGACCACCACCTAAAGAGCTCTGACAAACAGCAGTCAGTCATGTGTGTGATGGATAAGAGTGGGTGCATTTCTCTCCAGTCTGCATTATCCTTTAGAGAACCAAAAAAAAACCCACTGAGACAGGTGAGAAAGCAGTCAGTCACCTACATTTACCGCAGTGATTGGATGTGTCAGACCGCCTGTGATGCTTACATATTTTAGTGGGACACTTTCCCCTGCACTGAAGGAAAAAATCTTTATAGTGGAGCAAAGAGAGGAAGAAAGGAATACTGAATAGGTGCAAAATAGGATGGGAACATGGAGTCGCTCCTGTCACCACTGTGAACAGCGAGCTGTTATTTATGCTAGAATGCAGAAGAATGACAGATTTCTGAGAAGTTTAAACATGCAGTCGTCTCTGCTCGCGTCCATAATGAATGCGTGGCTGGCTGGAAGTGTAGCACAAATGGGAAGTGTACAAAAGAGCTAGTGAACATATGATTTCTTGAGAGCAGCGGTTCCTTGTTTGTTTGTTTTCCTTTGACCAACCATCCCTCTGAAGAAATATTAGGTTTCACTCAGATGAGAGAAGCATGGAAGTGGACTGATGCAACAACATGATTCAGGTTTGAGACTCACGCAGCTGCACAGCAGGCTGAACCATCAGGTTGCCCTACATCAATAATTTCACTACAGAAAGGTCACCACACCTCCATGTCAGCCTGTTTACCTTGAGATGTTGGTTATTGGATCCAGTCATGCTCTTCAGCCAATAGCCGTTATATCCTGAAGCTTTTCATGGAAGGAATTGAAGGTGTTTTGAGAGAATAGTATATGAAGAACACTTTTTTTTTTTTGAGACATGTGAAGCAGAATTGGCTCTGCTTTCTCCACAGAATTTGGGACCTCTTGATCTTTGTCTTATTGGAGTGCCCATACTTGAATTTCCTTCCTTCAAGAACACAAAAGGTTTTGCTGAGTGTTTTGTTTTTGTTTTGTTTTTGGTAAAAATTTAGCACACGTTGAATCACTGATTACATAATTGCATATTCTGAATGAATACAATCATTCAGTCCTTTCCACACATAGAGTGGGCTGCTTAGGTATATTAATGGCCACCCAAATATGCACTGTGAAATGTCTGAAATGTTATTTTTTTTAATAATCTGAAAGAATTGCATGTTAGACCTGTGATGTTAGGCCTAATGTGTAGCTTGCCTTTCATCTTATAGAAGCTAGGAAAGGCTCCAATTGCCCCATTAGCTGGATAACAGGGTAAAAAAAATGCATGTGTCATAAGATTAACGCTACATAGAAAGTTATTTTCGGCTGCTTCCTTGTCACACGTGGTCGTCAGAGCAGGTTTCTCTTCATGTTTGTTTTGGGATTTTACACCAGATTTTTGACACAATCGGGAAAACTGGAAACTGAGAGGGATAGCATCCTTGCTCTTATTTTGAAAGGCTGAAATGGCTGCTAAGGAGTTAGCCTTAGCCTTATGTTGCTCAGTCATCGTATTTGTCAGAGCCCCAAAAATATAGCTATAGATAGCAGCTATTTGCTGGTATATGTGGTACCATATATATGCCGTTTATGACAGCCAATAAAGGAAAATTAAAAAATGTCGAAGACACAGAAGAAATAGAATTTAACTTGTTATAGACATTATATACTATACTACAGTCTCACTGAAGCGGTGCTTGGAGATTAAAGTCAGGAGATCACCAGAATCAGTAGAATCGCTCTCTGGTTACTATTAATCATTTCAGGAGTTGTAGACAGGAATAGGGTCAGTGATTAAGGAACTGACCGACTGACCAATTGACTAAGATTATCATTGTAATAACAAGCTGCTAGCATTACTGATATTTTGTTAAACCTTGTCTCCCCTGCTGATGGCTTTTGGGTGACCCAGGATGTGTGATAAATTCCAGTTAATCCCTAAATCCCCCGAGCTGAAATCCCTATAGCTCTGAGACATAATGCCCAAATCTGTGCAAGACAAGACGGGAATTGGCTATTCCACTGTTGCTCCCACAGGATGTGAATAAGACACACGAGTAAATCTCACTAAACCACGCTGAGAAATCTTGTATTACCATCATTTCACTCTGAGCCAGTGATTGCTCGATCAGAACAATAATGATGTGTGTTTGGAATGGATCTAGGAGGTAACACATCCAGGATTAACACCTTCAGCACTAATTACACCAGTTTGTTATCACAGGAAGAGTGTGCAATGTGGGAACAGATAGTAGGCACTGTTGAATTGTTGGTAATGAGGTAACATTGTAGTTATCTATCCCTGCAAAAGACCCTGGGACACTTTAGAGTGGTCTCTTTCACTGTGTCTAAAAAGCTCATAATGCTTTTCCTCTTTGTTACATTTTAAGCCCATTTATTTTTTCCCTTAGAAATCATAGAAGAAAAATTGCAGGGCTGAAAAACTAGTCAGTCTTACTCAGAGTGCTGGGTAAATCTTTTGATGCATTGTTTAAACAGAAATTTCTTGGGGTTTTTTCTCCTGTAAAAAGAACATCAGTGCTTTATTTTGATCTCAAAGAATTTTTTGTTTGTTTTTTTAAAGTCTTTTTTTTTTTTTAACCAGTGCTCGAGGCATGGCTCTAGTTACAGCAATGCTGGCTTGTCCTTTCATTATTTATTTGGTCCACTGGTTTGGTTCAGAATAAAATATTTCAACAACTTTCTGATTGTAGTTCCGTGGCGGTTTTCATGGCTCCTGAGGTTACATCCTGCTGATACAACCTCTAGGCAGTTTTTTTTTATAATGTTATAATAAAAAATTTTATAATGGTACCATGAGGTTGACATTTTTAGTTTTATGTAAAATGTCATGACAGCATTTTATTTTATTGGCATGACCTGTGGTCCAGACATCCATGCTGCTCAAAAGAACAAGTGATGCAATCGCTTTTTACTTTTACACCAAGAGCTGTCAGAGTGTTCCAGTGGAATATATCACCAACCGCATCGACTTATATATCCAAGATGGATTGGATTATGACTAAAAGTACTTGCTAAAGTAAGGACAGTCCTGCCTGTCTCAGCTGTATGCTGTACTTTGCGCAGCAGCAAGATCCTGGGTTCAAAGCCACCCATAGTGAGATTGCCCACAAAAAATCCTTGTTGGCCATGCTGTGGGTTAGCCCATGCAGGCCCCATAGTACTTTTACCTCACAGGCCCACATGAAGGCCCCTATTTTTGTGAGCAACCTCTTCTGGGCTTGCCCATAGAAAACCCATATAGGGCTCCTAAAAGCCTGACTTTTGTCTGACCTGTGTGGTCAAACCCACTCAGATTTCCCTGTCTGCACAGCCCCACCGTTCATCTACACCACCCACTGTGGGTCTGCACAGGAGTATTTGCTGCAAAACTGTTTGCAATAAGAAAACACTATACAGGGAAGTGGAAAAAGCAGCTGATTTAAAACCTCGGTAAATTGGAAGTTAGACTGGATCTTATTGATATACTGCAAAAGAACTCAAATGAAAATATTAGACTGTTAGGGAGAGTGCTTGATAGACAAATACATGTTTGTATATCAAGGATATATCTCCAGTCCAAGTCTGGGAGGAACGACAAATCCACTGTGCGTTACACTGTTAAAGGCATCCAGTGTAAAAATCTGCCAAATCCAAAATGTGGTGCTACCTGCTGCGGTGACCCATTGTGAATGGGCAGCTTACTGTGGGCCCCAGTACTGGCGTGAAATGCAGTGGCACATGTAGGCCCTGCACTGCTGGGCCCGGGTGGGGTCCCAGTAGTGTGTGTGTGTGTGTGTGTGTGTGTGTGTGTGTGTGTGTGTGTGTGTGTGTGTGTGTGTGTAAAGACATTTTTATTTACTAAATACTAAGATAAGATAAGATAAGATAAGATAAGATAAGATAAGATAAGATAAAACTTTATTAATCCCTCGGGTGGGTTCCTCTGGGAAATTCGGGGGATTAATAAAGTTTTATCTTATCTTATCTTAGTATTTACTACTATAACTTATTACATTTTCTTCAAGATAAAAGTGTAATTTCTAGGAAGGCGTTCATAGTTTGCTTTTGAACATTGCAAATGTGTGGAAATTATGCTGTAGCTTCAGCTTTCTTGTTTAATGCACTTCCATTCTGGGACAATGTGAACTAATGTTGAGCAAGCAGGCCAGTTATACTGCTCAAGATAAAACACCAAATTGAAATATACATTTGTACATTAATCTCTATAAGAGAAGCCTGTCTGTTCACCGAGTGACTTATTTTCCATTGAAAGTCTTTTCTTTGAAGTTGCTTCCACCATCAAACTTTGATTCATATGCAGGAAAGTATCTAGCACCTCCGAGAGCTACAGCGCTCCTTTTTTTTTAAACAATGCCATTACTACTTTTGAATGTCTTTTATTAGTCTACGAACATAATATTGAAGTAGGAACTGTAAAATGCTCCCTTTGATGTGTTAAAAAGAAATGCGTTGTAAAAGGAAATAAAAGCTGTAGTGCTGAGTTCTGCAATAAGTCTTACTGAATAAGCTGTAATATGGTAGACGGTCACAAAGATATATTGATGTTATTATATTTTTCTGAGAAACTTCTGATTAAATAAGTGCTAGCACAACCTCACTTTTTAATGTGTTTCTTTATATTGAGACCTATTATTGTGTATAGCGGCCTCATCCACCATTTTTTATAAAGCACTTTCTTTCTAGGCAAGCAATTATATATTTAGAAATCAGCAAATACTATTAAGTCCGGAAACATAGAAACACTGGGTCAAAGACCCAGTACTATGACACTGTGGCTCTCTAAGGGGAGTTACTTTTGGCTGTGCATGGTAACTTCACACCTGTTTTCCAGGCAAACTCATTGTGATGACAGGACCATAAGACGTTACAACGTCTGGCCAAGAAATAGTCTCACACATGAAACTCTGTAAAACCATCTGGTTTAATTCCTTTCACATTCCCCTGATCTCCAGTCCACTCAGCTAAACTAAGCTAACTATCTGCTGGTTATAGCTTCATATTTAACAAAGATGAGATTGATATTGATGCCTTCCTCTAACTCTAAGGAAGAAAGGAACTACTTTAGTACTTGTGTAAATGTACATGCGTGATAGAGATGAAAAATACATAATAAAAAATGAAAAATATCCCTCTTTGAAAGCTTATAATGTGTAATGTACAAAGGTGGAAATGGCCTCGGTATTTCATTCAGAGAAACACTTCTTTATTTGATTTCATATCAGTTAAGGATGAAAAAAGCCAGCCTGCCTACACTTATAACAACGCTCATCTCACGCTCACGCAGGGATTTTAGTTTGGGTCAATGTCTTACCATTTTGTAATCAATAAGGAAAGTCAATACAGTAATCACTCCCAGAAATGGTTCTGGATCAGATCCAGATTTCCATCAAATCCAATTGTAACAGTTGAACTCACCTATGCTGTGTGTTTCTTATCAGCGTTTTGGCAGTTGTCCCTGTGTATGCGCTGGGTACCGTCATTTTCCTTTTTCAAGCTAAAAGCCTCTTCAGTGATTCACTGTTGGCCAAGATTCACCTTTCTGAGGGCATTTACAGATGATTGGAGGCTTAGAGGGTTGGTTTTGCAGCCGCTGTGCAGATATTGACCAATAAATCTTCACCATTATCAAATCCATAATCAGAGTTCTTATCCTTTGATCAGCTGGCATTAAAGGTCTCTTCTCTGTGTTGAGAAATAACTGAAGTCATGTCTTCAGGCTTTGTTGTGTTTCCTTGATTTTATTTTTAACTCTGCTCAAAGAGTTCCTGCTTGATGACTTTTTCTCTTTGTGTCACGTTGTCTGAAATATTTCTTCACTTTGTGATTCTTATGTTTGCATAATAATGAATATTTTTACAGCTTTTTACTATACAACATATAATATATATAATAAACAACCTAATAATAAGTTGATTTGCAGTGAATTATTTATAGAAGACTCTTACTAAGAAGCTGTGGCTACTGTACCTTAAAGATAAAGATGGTTGTACCAAATATTGACTTTCAAGCGTGTTAGAATTGTATAAACTCTTTTTTAGGTAAAAAGGCAAACACAGCCTTATTTCCTGTTTTCCCAGCAAAACATAAAGACGTTAAGTTACACTTAGTTTGTATGCATATGTTGTTTGACGCTAATCTGATTGCAGAAGGTCTCTCAAGTCCCGCTGTGGTGTTCATCTTCTCTTGTGTTTCCTTGAACATTTTGCTTATAGATTGCTAAATGTCCTTCATAAACTCGTTTTGACGCACATTACCAACTCCGGAAGACGATCAAAGCAGCCAAACGTGAGTACAGGGACAGGGTGGAACAACAGTTTGACAACCCTCGGAGTATGTGGCAGGGACTAAACACGATCACAGACTTTAGAGGGAAAACCAGCACACCGCAGACCACGGCCTCTCTGTGTGAGGATCTAAACGTATTCTACGCTAGATTCGACACAGCGAACACCATGAGACCGGACAGTGTGCGCACCGCGGATGACGTCAGTGCGCACACTGTGTCTGAGGAGGATGTGCGGAAGTGCTTCAGGAAGGTGAACGCACGCAAAGCTACTGGTCCGGACGGGATTCCCGGCCGCGTCCTCAGGTCATGCGCGGTTCAGCTGGCTGGAGTGTTCACGCACATCTTCAACCTTTCCCTCTCTCTGTCTGTAGTCCCAGCCTGCTTCAAAATGGCCACCATCGTCCCTGTACCCAAATCCTCCACCATCTCCTCATTGAACGACTGGCGACCTGTAGCCCTGACCCCCATCGTAAGCAAATGCTTCGAGAAGCTGGTCAGGGACTTCATCTGCTCTGCACTACCCGACTCACTGGACCCTCTACAGTTTGCATACCGCCACAACAGGTCCACTGATGATGCCATAGCCCTGACACTACACACTGCCCTGTCACACCTGGAGAAGAGAGACACGTATGTGAGGATGCTGTTTGTAGATTACAGCTCAGCATTCAATACCATCGTTCCCTCGAAGCTGGACAGGAAACTGCAGGATCTAGGACTGAGCAGCTCCCTCTGCAGCTGGATCCTCTGCTGCCCTGTCTGACAGACGCCAGGTGGTCAGACTGGGCAGCATCACCTCATCCCCCATCACACTGAACACTGGTGCTCCACAGGGGTGTGTACTGAGCCCTCTCCTGTACTCACTCTACACCTACGACTGTATGGCCACTAACAACTCCAACATCATTGTGAAGTTTGCGGACGACACTACAGTGGTGGGTCTTATCACCAACGGTGATGAGACGGCTTACAGGGAGGAGGTCAGCGCCCTGACCCACTGGTGTCAAGACAACCATCTCACCCTCAACGTCGCAAAGACAAAGGAGTTGATAGTGGACTTCCGGAGGTGCAGAGAAGTACACACCCCCATCACCATCAACGGCGCTGCTGTGGAGAGAGTGAGCAGCTTCCGGTTCCTTGGCGTACATCTGGCTGAGGATCTTACGTGGTCAGTACACACAAACAAAACAGTGAAGAAGGCCCAGCAGCGCCTCTTCTTTCTCAGGAGACTGAAAAGATTCGGCATGAGCCCCTGCATCCTCAGGACCTTCTATCACTGTGCCATTGAGAGCATCCTCACTGGATGCATCACCACCTGGTATGGCAACAGCACCGCCTACAACTGCAAAGCTCTCCAGCGAGTAGTGCGGTGCTCTGAACGGATAATTGGAGGTGAGCTTCCCTCCCTCCAAGACATCTACAGGAAGCGGTGCCTGAGGAAAGCGGGGAGGATCATCAAGGACTCCAGTCACCCCAGCCATAAACTGTTCAGACTGCTTCCATCAGGAAGGAGGTTCTGCAGCATCCGGTCCCGTACCAGCAGACTGAGAGACAGCTTTTTCCATCAGGCCATCAGACTGCTGAACACGTCATAGACACCTCAGCTTCACTACTGGAACTTCAACATTATGCACTCCACACTGTATATAAATGCCACTTGTTTTGCACATATTCAACTCTGTATATTTTATATATTTTATTATTATTATTATTATTATTATTATTTTATTTTATTTTTTTACTATTTAATTTGTAAAAATGTGTATACACACACACACACACACACACACACACACACACACACACACGTAGGAAAATATTTAGTATACACATCCAGAAATGCATACACTATTATATATTGTACATATATTTATTAGTTTCAGGTTGGCCATTCTTGTATTTTGCTCGTTTGTGTTGTTGTGTTTGCACATCTCTGTTGCTTGTGGGGCTCGCACACAAGAATTTCACTCGCATGTGCTGTGCCAGTGTGCCTGCACATGTGATGTGACAATAAAAAGTGATTTGATTTGATTTGATTTGATTCATAAACTCGTTTTGACCTTATGTTTTGTATTCTCTTATCCATCTCACTAGAGGGACCCTATAATAAAATTGCTTGTTGATCAGATACAAAAGCAGCCAGACATATGCATTTTTCAAAAGGTAATCCATGCTGCTTTGGCTGCTTTGCTTAAATCCCTCCACAATATAAACACCTTTCTCAATCAAAAAGATAAATGGACAAAAAGATGTGAAAGTTATCAGAGAAGCCTTTTGTTGCAGCAGGTAAAATACCAAGTCTATGTAATGAGGTAGAGTTTTTCCCAGAGTCCAGCAGCCTCTTCGATTTGACTGCAATAATTGTGGCTCATTTTGTTTGTTTATGTTTTTGGCTGTTTCACTGCCCTGCTGAGAAAAGTGGACATCGGCCTCTGTTTGAATTCCCATTTCCTACCAGTAATACTCAGCTGTGCAGAATATGAAATAGTGGCAGAAAGAAAAATATATTTGTTAGATCATCAAAACAGAGTTGTCTTTAAAAGAAATCTGGGTTGTGAGGCTATTTAAAGAGAGCTTGGGGGAAAGATGATCTTGGCTGCAAAACAGAACTTGTGTTTTTCATGTGTGACCCACAGATAATTCTGCCTTGTGTCCAATATGGGGGTACAACTGTGGTTGGCTTAGCAGTCATGGAGCTCTCAGAAAACATACGGGATTAACCCAGTTTTAGTGTGAATTTAAAAGGTTCCCAAAGAGGATAAAACCCGTGAGAATGATGATGAATGTCATATTTCTCTGCTGTTTGAAGGGAACTTTCTTTTAAGTTTGCTTTGGCAGATGTTGCAAACTGAAGCCTAGCACACACAAAATGCTACAAAAACTCATTAATTCACATATTAAAGGGGTCACTGTACTTCAAACAAAGCGCTTACCAGAACATCAAACGGCATCTAAACCCCCCCGAATTAGGGAGGCTACGTCCAACATTGAGTGAGCACGCTTACTTTACCCAGAGACTGGCCATGTGTGTGGAGGAGAGAAAATGGGCAGGATTAGATTTCACAAAACTCCCTTTGTCTCTTTTTGTGTAGAGACAAATGTAACGAGATGGATGCCTTCAAGGAAAGATTTTCCGTATGTTGCTCTTTATGATGGCAAGCTCGTTAGAATGTGGCTTTACAGAAGAATTAGAAACACTTAGATGTGGGCTGAAAACACATTGTACTAACTAGTTTGTTTTGAGCTCACCCAGGCTTGAAGTCTCCACTCCAAACTGATATTGTTTAAGGATCGCAAACTCATTTAGTGTCAGAGAGCTCTAAATGATTTGTGAGGGACCCTGGTGGAAGTGATGAAGTCTTTAATTAACAAGACGTCTGCCTGGCTTTCCTTTTATAGCTCTTTTTTAATGGCACTCCAGCCGCAGCCTGTGGTCTCAGTCATGCTGCTCCGTCTGTCTAACGTGGTTTTCGTGCACCACTAAAACCAACAAACTACCATCGGCATATGTTCAAATATCCCATTAAATGTAGGAGGTCCCTTTTATGCCCTTGTTAGCTTATTATGTACTGTGGCTAAGTTGAGAGTGTGGGCCACGCTGAGAACACAGACAAGCCGCCGTCACAGACAGTTTGAAGTTGTATGAAGCGTAGTCACGGTGGCACAGGAGTCAGTCTTCAAAGACAAGAATTGTCACCCTTTGAAGAGACAAACGTACCTGAAAATCAAAACACCTCCAGGCGGGAGGAGGAGCAACAAAATATGTGGGATTGTAGCATTTCTGCTCAGTGTACTGCTGAACTCTTGTTGCACTGTGTATAATGTTACACATGCACATGCAGACACGTGGATGCTTTACTGCAAATCTCCAAGGATTAGAGAATATGCCGAGACTTTAGATGTATAGTAAATAGAGGCGGCGCACTCACTCTCAGTTTTACTTTGTTGATAGCGGGAGCGTGAAACCTCAAACAGCCTCTCCCCTCCCCTTTTAACACTCTCTATTCAATCCTCTATGGGTTTGTAACATTTATTGGGCTACACAGGAATCCTGCTGGGCTAGCAACAGCACAGACATGCTCTGTAAGGCCGTTAGGGACAGCCAAGTCTTCTGTGGAGCTGAGAGAGACACTGAGAGAGCAGAGGGAATTGTGACTGATTCCCACATTTTGCTCCAAGCATTGATATGGTTTACTATACTTCATCTTATTCTATACACAGTAAGTTTCTTTCTGTCCCAAAAGAGCAATCTTTTAAAAACTAATTAGCTTAACCAGTTTCTTACTTTGGTAATTTAGCTCTATTACAAGTTTGGAAGAGGAGTAAAATGATATGTGGAAAAGAGGAGGAAACAGCACAGTATGGTGCTCGTTCCTGAACTACTATACAAAGTTGGACAGGAAGAAAGATAAAGGTATATATATATATATATATATATATATATATATATATATATATATATATATATATATATATATATTTATAAGAAATGGGAAAGACAATTTCATCCTACCTTTTTTAGAAAAAAAACCCCATTCCCATCTGGGGAAATATTGCAGAAGAAGAGTTATAAACTGCGTGAGAGCATCTATTATTGATGCTCTGTCTGTGGCTGTGGTCTTGTTGCAAGGGTCCTTTGGGGGATAGCATATCTACTCGCAGGAACAGGAGTGAGCTTTTACTCTTTCTCTGCAGCACCGACCACAGTCTTTAATAGTGTTCTGCTCTGCTGTGTGTCTGAGCCTTCCAAGCTTTTGTTGCATTAATGGTGTCCTTGAATTATTGAGGATATTACACAGCAGCTTTGACCCACATTTCTGACCCCTTTGTTTGCAATCTGTATTGTTTGTAGCTTGATGCTAAATTTCAAGCTAATCTGTGCTGATGATCTTTTCACAGGAAGTAGTCCAGACAAGGCCGAACAGAGCGGGGAGGCAACCAGGCCGCAAACTTACGAGACCGCCATACCTCTGTTGCTGAAGGGCAAAGAGCGCAGACCTCTCAGCCAACTCACATCTGGGGTAAATACTCTCAAAACCATTTAGCAGAAATAGCTTATTGGTAATAAGCTGACTCAGCCAGATACTGAACTAATGTCAGTGTGCTTTTCAGAGTGCAGCCAAGTATAGATGTCTGGCTTTTTGTTTAACATAACCACAGTATATGATTCCTTCCTCTGTTGCCTCCATCTGTTGCCTGTCTATTTAATTTCTTTTGGTAGAGAAGTCCCCTCTTTTGCTATGTTTTCCCTCCATGTCATGCCCCTTTTTGTAGTTCTTCTCCTTCCATGCTATCGGCTTTGTTTTGAACATGTCCTCATTTCTTTGTTAAATATGAGCTTGCCACACACTAGACACTACATATTGTGAACTTATTGCTAAAAGCTCTGTAACAGCTTGTAAAGAGTGTCATTTCGTTCATGTACTACACATTATAAGCTAGATTAAAAGATATATACAAATCATCCCTCTCTGGTTTCTCTAAACATGCCTTCTCAGGCTATGAAACCCTGTCTGTTCCACTTACTACAGCTGGAAAGGGAAATGTTTGAAATTTGGCATCTCTACCGCAACTTAAGGAAACTTTCCAGAGGAGGGAAATGTGTAGGTATTCAGAACTCCCTGAGCAATCAAACACTTTTCCTCGTGCAGGGAAGTCACCATCTGAACGATTTGTTTTGTTTAGGATTTTTTTCCCAGCGTTATGTGCCTGCCTCACAGTCAGTCATCACAAAAATGTCACATACTGTGGGGAAGTGAAACTACGTTTTATAGCCTTAATCATTTTGAGCTACATTAGCCATATTTTTCTATCACCTACTGTGCTGATATAAGGCATTTTTGTTAAGGCGAGACAATAGTTAAAGCAGCCTGCTGTCCCATATTAAACTTACTACAAGGGTAACTTGTGATTGTCTTATCAGAGACTGCAGTAAAAGTCACAACACAGAGGCAGATTTATGCACACACTGGTCATTTTGTTGGGTATACTTCGCTGTTCCTATTGTCTTCAGTCGTGCCTAAATTCTTCATGGCACAAATTAAACAAGGTGTTGGAAACATTGATCATTTCATCAGAGATTTTGGTCAATATTGACATCATAGCATCACACTCTGCCCTAGATTTATCAGCCTTGTTGTAAATTCCTCTTCCATCACCTCATAGTGATGCTCTTGTGGATTTAGAGCTGATGACTGTGCAGGCCGTTTGACTGCACTGGATTCACTGTCATGATCAAGAAACCAGTTTGAGATGATTTGAGCTTTGTGATGTGGTGTGTTGTCCTGCTAGAAGCAGCAATATTCAAGGAAGCTGTGGCATTTAAGCAGCTCAGCTGGTACTGAGGGGCCCGAAGAGTGCCAGAAATATCTCCCACAAATCATGCAAACAGCAGCAGCCTGAACTGTTGATACAAGGCAGCATGGATCCATGCTTTCATGTTGCTCATACCAATGTCTGACCCCATCTTCTGAATGTTGTAGCAGAAATCTATTCATCAGACCAGGCAATATTTTCTAGTCTTTTATTGTTCAGGTTTTGGGAGCGGTTGTGCATTGTAGCCTTAGTTTCCTGTTCTTACCTGCAGGAGTCACAATACTTGTGGTCTTCTGTTGCTGTAGCCTATCTGAGAGATGTTATCTTACTGCTGGTAATAGTCCGCTGACATCTGCCATCAACAAGGCATTCTCACATTTTCACAGGCATCTTCAGGCTCTGCTTAGATGTATATTACATATTTGTATCGATACGCAGCTGAACAGGTGTAAAATGGTCAGCTACGGTATACCTGCCTTGTGTGCCAAGTAGAAGTTTTCTTGGAGCTGTAAAGTATTGCAGAATTATGACACATTGTCTTTGTTGCACAGTAGACATGACATGAATTGTCCACACACATACTTGCAGACACACAGCTTCAGACTGGCCAGCAGAGTATTTCCCCGAAGGCATCGGTCAGCTATCCTAAGAAATGTCACTGTGAAAGAGCACTCTGTTCATCTAAAATATCAGCTGATGAAATATAAATCCATTTCTGCTTAGTGTGAACATGTCTGACCCTTTTTCCTCTCTGCTAGCTTACGTTCATGAATCCTTTTTTACAAAACTGAGGCTCTAAAGCATGGAACTTCTTTGCCTCTGTTTTGCCTTAAGGACGATGCTAATTTTCAGAAAAGCATTAACTCACCTTAAAGCTATATTTTGGAAATTGACATTTTAATATTTGATAGAGGATTCAATTTTTAAATGACACTTGCAGCCATTCGTCATTAACACCAAACCACTCACGTCACGTAATCATTACAGCTGTTGCGACACTTTTTCTCTTCCAAAAAAATCAAACTTACGTTTTGGACCAAGTCTGAAATACTGTCAAAATACATTATTGCAGATTTTGTGTTTTTATACACCAGTGACAAAAAGTCCCATTTTAAGTGAGGCTTTATCAATTTATTGCAAACAAACCTTGTCAGAAGCAAAGAAGCAACATGTCATTGAGTGACATGTGGTTTCCCACACAACACCATTAATTAGTCCTCCTCCTTGTTCCATTATTCTTTTGCAAAACCTAAACCAATCCACTGTCAAAGCATCTTAACATTGTCTGTTTTTAGACACATCTTCATGCTGAAAAATACACTGTTTCCTGAGTTGTCTCAATATACTGTGAAACATTAAACAGCAACAGTACAGTTTCCTCAGTAACAGTAACAAATCCCTTCACTATATTATTCATTGTAATTCTATTCAGTGGATTTGTTTCCATTAAAGGCTTAAGGATTGTCATGGTATAAATGGAAGTTGATTCCAGATTTGGGAAGTGAATGATGTGGAAGTTTTCTTCCTGTTCCTCTAGCACTATTGTGCCTTGCCCCATCCTGCTTTGTGCACGAAAACGTCAGCTGAACCTTCACGCACGTCCACAGACAGGATTGGTGATTTCTGGGCATGACCTCATATCTTTTTGTGTTTCAGAGATATCCTGCATCGCTGCAGCTGCTGGTGCCCGCAGAAGGTGAACAGCTGATCCTGTTGCTGGAGAAAAATGAGTGAGTTTTTTCTTATGACTCATTTTAATACTCACCGGGTGCGTTGAGTTAGAAGAAACTGCATGTTTAGTATGCTAATCACACACAGAGTCAATAGATAAACCATGCTCCTGACCATTGCTTCCTCGAGTTACATATGCAAGAGGACAAGACATTGTGTGGGTCTAGGATACGGTATAGTGTATTCAAGGAGGGAGAAAATAATATGTCCCCTTGTGATTGGATTCTTTTATGGTTCAGTCTCTTGGAAGGGCTAAGAGATGAAAGCTGATAAAGAATAAGGCAGCACAGAGCTCAGAGGACATGCTCGTCCTCCCCTTCTTTGCTTTTCAGCATCTCTCATCACTTCTCTCCCTTCCATACTGTGGAAAATAACACTGTGAACTCTGGAACGAGGGGTGAGGATCATGTAGAGTTCATAAATATGTAAATATAGCCACACAAAGTCACGCTCAAACTGAAATACACTGAGAAGAAATATATATAGAGAGAGGCAAGAAGGATAGCTGTAAAGCCAAAAGAAAAACCAGGTTACATGTCCGGGGGAAATTTAGAATCTTACAAGAATGATTGCATTACCGATTCAGGTCTTGTGTCTGTCAATATTTGTTATTCAGACGGAGTGGAGACATAATATTTTACTCTGCTGCTTTGGGATACGGATATTGACATTGAATTGATAGACTTTGTTCAGAACTGGTGAGGCCCCTTGTCACTGCTAACTCTCAGAACAAACTCAAATTGGACTTTCGAGATTCAAAATGCAGAGCTGTGTGCGAGACAGAAAATGAAAACCAATAACTGTTGTCGAAATTTAGAAATCAAATATCGATTCACATCTTTATTCTCCATTTTAAGGAGCGATTTCAGCAAGTGGTCTATTATGTGAGCAGATGAACAAATGAGTTAGCGTACATCCCCTAGGTACTCTGCCACTCCACGCTTCGATAATTCAAAACACTTGCAAAACAAACTAGAAATCAGCTCATGCTCCTCTCTAGAAGCTAAACGCTCCTTAGAAAAACACTGTCCCAACTAACCCTTCCGTTCCTTGCTCACCATGTGACCTCCTGTAACCTCAGCATCAGCTGTGAGTCATCCGTCACCGGCTGTCACCAGCCTGGAAGCAAGCTGCCTTTCCCATCCGGCGTGTCAGGCCAGATGTGTCCTCTGATATCGCTTCAGCAGTTCAGCCAGCTCAGAACAGGTGGTCTCTGACCTCTACGTGTGCCTGTTATGTCGAGGGCGCATCCGTTGAGTCTGGGGTAGGAGGAAAGATGAGGGCGCTTAGGACAAAAAGTATGTTTGTAGTTTAGTGAAGTCCTTGAGGTTTTTTAGCAATATTTAAGATTCAGACACATCGTCTCTGCTTCCGGCGTTTGGTGGAGGCAGACACAACATGCGCTTCTGAGGTGCTGTGCAAATTAACTTTTTTTTTTTTACCCAAATCTGCATAGTGCTTGTCAGTACATATTTCTTCACCAGATAGTCATCAGAGGCCATAGGATTAGAAATAGGATTGAACTTTGCAGATATTTATTCTGTGATTGTCTCTGATAGGGAACATCAGGATATGACTGTTTAAAGGTATAGCTCATTTTCAAAAACAGCAGTCAGTGTCTGTCCCAAGCAATGTTTAGACCCTCAGGGCCTTTTCATTTCTATCCAACTCATAATGATTTTTAACAAAAAAAACTCCAGGGAATATCCTTGGGCTCATGTCTAGTGCATCTGAAATTTAGTCTTTTGTATAATTTTTCAAAATCACAATTTGAAGATTATAATCAAAGTAAAGGCGGTTCGTCTAGCAAGCCTTCACACAACTGAATTTAATTAGAGGGGAAATGTAGTAAAAACATTAAATGGAGTGAAATTTCCAGAATGAAGCAAATAAGAAGAAGAACAATTTAGTGCTGGTATTCAGGAATCGGATACATCTGAATGAGGAGAGCCCTAGATCTCAGTAGTGTTTCCTCTTTTTGCTGAGTTATTGCATGTTTTTGGTGAAAGCTCATTTTTAAATTTAATTTAATTTTTTTTTTTTTTTGCTTCAATTGCTGAGCCCGTGCAGTTTGCTCATTTGGCACTGCTGCAGAGCACACCTGTTCCATGGCAAGTGTGAAATGATCTCAGTCCTTACCGATATAAACAAGCTACCAGATTCAATTAATAAACTGCTGGTTGTTAGCTGCTTGGCGCTGTCCCATGCAAACTTGGCTATAGCAGGACAAGTACAAATCTACTGAGGAAGAAATCAGAGGAGATCTTCTGTTTGCCTGTGTGTATTTCTTAGGCGGCATGCACAATGCCTGTATGCAGAGTCAAAGTCCCTTTATATTTGTACAACTTGTAAATGAAGTGTTACTGCACGAACACCTGAGCTTCAGCTGAATTTGTTTTCCCCTGATGTTAGAGGCTATCTCTTTTGTGTTCTTGCCAGCCATGAGGACCAAACTGTCTGAATTCAAAATGTAAGCAGCATAGATTTTACATTCTTTTGTCAGTCCGTCATCATAGCTTTTGAAAGAAGAGCCCTGCAAAGCTTATTTTCAGAATATTCCTCTTTGTGAATATTGGCTCCAAAAAAGAGTCACTTCTGTGGAAGTCTTAGTACTTTTGCACTGTACACTGTATTTTGGCTTTTATTACTTTTGTACCCATGCAACATATATATCAGAGAGTTAGTTCAGCCTCTCTTGAATGCCATACCATATCATTTTTCCTTTCCATCACAGTTCATTCAAAGTTGGCAGTAAAACAGAGACAGAGGAGACATTATATCCCCATTTTCATAAAAGCAACATGAACATCATCATATATGATATTTAAGGCTTGACCTGTTGTACAGAGCAAACTGTGTTAGACAGACATGCACACCTTTGCCAGCAGTGGCTGCTTTGAAGTATAGCATTGATCAATAGCACTGTTGCCCGGCTTTAAATGATTAATGGTGGTCATACGGGACATTACACATTAGTCTTGATTAAAGACTTCAATAGCACTGTCTGGGGGACAAAGATACTTCTGTGTGTGTGTGTGTGTGTGTGTGTGTGTGTGTGTGTGTGTGTGTGTGTGTGTGTGTGTGTGTGTGTGTGTGTGTGTGTGTGTTGTAGTTTAGGTATTACTAATGCTTTGGGGACTGAGGCATTATGGGGATATGGGTTAGAAGGTAGAGAGGATCATCTGACAATCGGAAGGCTACTGCTTCTGTTCCTGGTTCCTCGAGTCCACACGTGTTCATAAAGGCATAAAATACAGTGCTGTATGAATATTAAAGCTAATTATAGCTTTATATGTGAAATACACTTTATAACCAGCACTCTATTTACCATTTTATGGAGACAAATGTTGCTGCATTGTAAATAATTATAATGCATGGGTGAAATTTGAGGTTAAATTAGGTTAACCAAGTAGTATTAATGATTTTTGATTAAAGGTAAAGTACGTTCCCATTAAATCAGTGGTTCTTAACCTGGGTTCGATCGAACCCTAGGGGTTCGGTGAGTCGGTCTCAGGGGTTCGGCAGAGCCTCCGCCATGACATGCATGGCTCATTTTGTGCACCAGTAAAAAAATCACATTTTATTTTTCACTAAAGAGGGGTTCAGTGAATGCGCATATGAAGCTGGTGGGGTTCGGTACCTCCAACAAGGTTAAGAACCACCGCATTAAATGAATGCAAATCAGTGAAATTAAGTCATAAAGTCACTGAAGTCATGGATACATAACTGAAAATGTTGGGGCTGTTGCATTATACGTTCACTATATATGCAGAAAACTAAGAGTCAGATTCATGTACAACTGTGTATTTTTTGTTGTCTTTTTGGAAAATGAGTTAAACTTAAAATACAGCGATTACCACATTTACTCTAAAAAGAAAAAACCTATTGGAGATTTCGGTACTGGATCATTCCGTCTTCTGAACAAGTTAATGTAGGAATATTAAAATGCCAAATAATGTAAACTGTTGACCTGCAACAAAGTTGCTGAGAAAATAAGTACTCAATGAAATTCAAATATTTCCTATTTTGAAAGGTTTTCCCGATGCTGTTGAATGGAGTTTACTCAGAAGAGATCTGAGTAAACTCTTGAACACTTGGGCCCTTTTCTTAAGCAGTAAACACACAACAATTTTCAAGCTGCATTCCTAAAACCACTTAGACCAAACAGTGAAACACTCATAACGACTCTTTTTTTTAGAAAAATAAAAGAAGCACATGGGGGAAAAGTCTACTGAACATTCATGGTGCACTTCATTGGAAAAAATAGAAAATATGGCATTCAGGACATGGTACCATTATGTGGCCATTTACAAAAAGGGAACAGTGACAAAGAGGACGCACGCAGGCACTCATGCACATATTTATATTGGCAACATGATGTACTGAAGCGTCAGTAAAAACCTGATGATCCACAAACTAAATGGCCTGTTCTCTTCTTTTGATCTCCTGTTCGTAGTGGCCACAGAGAATCAGCTGTGATTGGGTTGCACTCTTTGCCCTGCCTCCTTCATTGTCATTCCATGAGTGACGTGTATCGCAGTTCCTCAGATTTTATCTAAAATTGCTGCTCTTGTTCTTACTCTTCATCATCCATCACCTCTTGCACACTGGTTGCTTCTATCATCACTGGGGTCAGTCTTCAAATCACTGAGCTGTTTGTGGACTCTGAACTGGGTTCGTGACATCATTTTCAACAATTGTGGATAATTTTGAGCTATTGTGTGGAAGCTATGTGCTGTATGTTTAAATTCTTCTGCATGTGGTTAACATTATGTATCACAAGTTCATAATCTGTTTTAGCGAGTGTGTTTTTAGAGTTTTGCATGAAGATTTGATCAAATCTGTTAGTTTTGTCTAAGTTTTTACAAAACGTGATTTAATACATTTGTTTAGAGAATGGAGTTCTCTTTTTTTACAATTTAAATAGTGAACACATAGGCTAGGTATGATTATTGTGCTTCACTATGATTTTTAATAAAATACATCTTTTCAGCTATTCTTCTTGAAACACAATGAGCTTGATGTGTCCATATTCTAACTAGCTCACTACACAAGACCATGCATTTCCCATTGAGAACATTTCCTTTCATTCTTCTCTGGCAGGAAAGAAAAGAGGAAAGAGGCCTTTTGAAACACATGGCCACATCTAAACAACATCATTATGCTTTTGACAAAAAAATCCCCATAGCAACATCCTCAGTGTGTTTTCCAGGGGAAAGAAGATGCACTCTATTTCAATAACACAGCTGACAATGCCAACATCTCTCTCTTCGTGCACCACAGAGCAGATATATTATTACGCAGTTCATTCACTGTGAAGAGTTTTTGGCAAAAAAAGAAAAAAGAGAGTGATCCCAGGTTACTGTCGACTATGAGATAAGTTGAACTTTATGCAATACCCATGTGTTTGGGTGTCAGCTCTGGTACCTAAGCAGGCCTGTATTAGGGACTGCATGTGTAACTACTCAGTGATAATAAGTAGTAATGTGTTTTCAGGCATTCTAAGTAAGCACGGACAGTAAATGGGTTAGAAACTGGATCTTGGAAGTTGAAAACAGCAGCAAACTTCCTCTACTGGGTTCTTCCTGCACCAACTCTTCTATCACTCCCACTTCCTCTGCTCCAGTGAGTCTGTGATCGAGTTGTAGCGATGCTTGCTTCCTGTCACATGTCTCTCTGTTTCTCTGGCTATATTCAGGTCCCCCCACTGCCACCAACCCCAAACACCCCCTTCTTATGCTATCTCTTCCTATCCTCTCCTCCCACGCTCCCCACATGCTCGCTTGTGTTTTCACTGGTGGCAGCTAATCTGTCACCACGCAACCTGAGACCCTGTCAAAGCCACCGGTGGGAAACGTTGGACCCCAGGCTGCTGTTTGGTGCCAACGCATGTGTACTTGTACTTTGGTGCCAACTCTCTGTATGACTTTGTCTTTGGATGCCAAGCCATTTTGTTGTGCCTGTCACAATTAATTCAGGCATTATTAGGTTAAACACCTACAGAGGATTTGGGTTAGCAGCTTTCTTTGCTCCATTCAGTTAAATAGTTGTTCTCAGACTTTGTTTTCATAGGGATTAAACACGGTGGAACATTGTATTTTATTTTGTTCAGCGGCATTGGAAGGTTATTTTTGTTGCCTTTCGACAGAGCCAGGATATCTGTTTTCTCTTGTTTCATGCAGGTCAACTGCAGTAACAATGGGTCCCTTTTCCTGCTGCTTGGTCAGCCAGAAAAACAAAATACTTTGGCAGTCGGGTCTATACATTGACGAGTATCCCGAAACACGCATCCAGTTTGTTTGAGTATTGATCCGATTGTGAATTCTACCTCTGACATTGCATTTGTAGTTTTTGTTAAGCTTGGAGCGCATAGTAATCACATTTTGCCTCCTGCCATCTTTAATTAGTTAGCTGAACAGTTTGTGGGTAATGCAGATCGTCCTTGGGGACAGTTGCCCAAATCTTGAATGACACTATGAAAAGGAGAGAGAGGGAGGGTAATTTTAGGTGTTGCTTTTTTTCTTCTTTTTTTTTTGAACACTGGGTCAAAGCCAAGCTCGCTCAAAGACGCTCACATTCGACACTTTTTTCCTCTACTTAGAAATAGTTAGAAATCTGAGGTTAGTACTGAGCCAAGACATCAAATCATCCAATTTGATGTCATCCAACAATTATCCAATCACATGACAGCAACAGTGCATTTAGGCATGTAGGCATAGACCTACTAAAGTTCAAACCGAGCATCAGAATGGAAAAAGAAGGTGATTTGTGACATGGTGCTGTGCTGGTCAGGGCGGTCTGAGTATTTCAGAAACTGCTGATGTACTGGGATTTTCCCACACAACCATCTCTAGGTTTACATATAGTGGTCAGGGACGAACTGACAGGAAGGCAGTAGTAACTCATTACAGCCAAGGTAAACATAAGAACGTCTCTGAATGCACAAGTGAGAAACCTTGAAGCAGAATGTCTACAGGAGCAGCAGACGACAGTGTGTGCAAGAAACTGAGGCTACAGCAGCAGGGGACTGCATCAAGTGCCACTCCTGTCAGCTAAGAACAGGAAACTGCAAAAGCATTGGCTCACCAAAATGAAAAAAATAGAAGATTGGAAAAATGTTGCTTTATTTCACATTCGGTTGGTAGGATCAGAATTTGGCGTAAATAACACAGAAGCATGAATCCATTTTGCCTTGTATCAACAGTTCAGGCTAGTGATGGTGGTGTAATGGTGTGGGTGACATTTTCTTGGCACACTTTAAACCCCTCCGTACCAACTGAATTACCACAGCCTACCTGAGTATTTTTGGTGACCATGTTCATTAGTTTAAGAGCACAGTGTACCTGTCTTCTGATAGCTTCTTACAGAAGGATAGCACACCATGCCACAAAACTCAGATGATCTCAAATTGGTTTCTTCAGCATGACAATGCATTCACTGTAGTCAGATGGCCCCCAGAGCCACCAGATCGTAATCCAATAGTACACCTTCAGGATGTGTTGGAACAGGAGAGTCAAATCATGGATGTGCAGCTGACATATCTGTGCTGTGTCATGTTATTCTTTCAAAATGGAACAAAATCTCTGAGGAAGGTTTCCAGTACCTTGTTAAATTTGTGTGATTAATAATTAACTGTGCGTAAAGAAAATCACATAGTTCCCACTGTAGACACATATTTTGCAGCTTGCACTTGTTGAATAGAGCACTTATCTTACAATTCGACTGCCTAAAACTGTTGCTGGACTGAAACAGATGAAGTCTGGTATGTTGGTGAATAATTTGAAAATGTGTTCCAGGTATTGTTGTGATTGGGCTTTCGCTGAAAAAGTTTAATGCACTAATGCAGTCTATCAGCACATGGTATCATCTATTTGCTCCTGCTGCAGACCTATTTTTAGGTGTCTGCAGCAGCAGAGAGGATGCTGAGGTTGTTGTCATAGCACTTAACTAATATGGTCGTGTTGGTCTCTCTCTCTTTGTATTGTAATTTCTCATTTATGTAAGGGGATATAGTGGAACCTTAAACATACCATACAGAAAATAGAGAATGGTCACCTGTCAACGGAGCTAGTTAGGAGAACACTTAGCATCCTGTGAATGTAAGCAATTCACTATTTAGTTTCCAGGCGCTTTGCAGAGAATAAGAGGCTCCTAATGAGACCAAAGGGGTGATGCATTTGCAGCCTTGTTCGCAAACCTTTTTTGTTTTAAATTACGCTCTGTGATATACTCAGTAGGGCATCAGTGGAATGAACTGTTGCCTCGGTGTCGGTGAGCGGAAAATCTATTATCTGTGTTGGAGTTTTTGATATGTGGAGTGGGGCTACAGATGTTGATGCATAATATCCACATTTATCCTGGCCATCATTTATCTGCATCAGCAGGAAATATGTCCTGGAGAGTGTGCTATATGAGCGATTACATTACCTCACTGTACATCAATAGATTGCTCAAGATAATGAAATGCATGTGCGATTTGTACATTATCATGCACATTCATATATTTGTCTACGGCAGGATACAGCCATTAGTGTACAGTTTGTCATCGGATTTCAGTTTCTAGGCCAGGGACTCAACCTGCAGAGTATATCATAATAACGTTTCACACACAACCTTTCAAAACCCTTAGCCATAAAAGCCTGGTGTAAAGGCTTTAATGAGAAATCTTTTTCAAAGCAGACATTGCTTTGTGCATGATTCACATCCTATGCCATATCTCAGCAAGGAATAGAGAATGGGTCAATTGTAGGAGACCCATGAGAAATAAGGACTGAGACAGAACAGCTCAGCAGCTGTTTTACAATCTCATGGGTGTTTATCTGATATGCTTATTGCCAGCAATAAGACTCAGAACGCCATCAGTCACTGCAGGTAATATAAGATATGGAATATAGAGTTGTTGTTTTTTAATTCCTGATGCTGCTTCAGCACTAGGCGTGCAGCAGTTTAAGCAGGTATTGTCATTAACGTTGCAGATCCATTCAGTTTAATGTCTTCCTTTCTAAAATGTGTATACACTAGTGTATACAATACAAATTTCTAAGTGTAGAATTTATGCATTTCAAAACTATTGTGTTTTATTTGGTTAAATGTAGATTCTTAGTAATGATTCTTAAAATGTGTTTATATCTTATAATAACTAGACTAGAGTCTCATTTTTTTTTGGTTAAAACACAAATTGTTGTTGTTGTTAACAATAAAAAAACTACATGCAAGCAAATAATCTGATTCATTTCAATATTCATTTTAAGATGTATTTTTCTTGTAGTAAAACTTTTCGGTTTACTGAAAATCATTTTCTTACAAACATTGTTATTAAAAGTAAGCTTTGCATGTCTGTGTGTGTGTGTGTGTGTGTGTGTGTGTGTGTGTGTGTGTGTGTGTGTGTGTGTGTGTGTGTGTGTGTGTGTGTGTGTGTGTGTGTGTGTGTGCTGTTTGTTTTCAGAAGCATGTACTGCAGCCTCTCTTCTGAATTGGGAATAGCAGAAATTAATCACTGACTCGTCTTAATCGTATTGCAAATAAGAAGCTGAGTTTGTGAGATAAGCACTTTTTATGCGCATGTTGTTACTGTTTAGAGAATAATCCAAAACTGCTATGGTTTTATTTTCTTTTTTTTTTAAGTAAGTGAACACAGAAACACGTATGAGGAACATACTCAGTCATAATGCTGCAGGTGTCTGTCCATTAGTGTGACTGTGTGCATCTCAGAGTTGAGCCATGTTACAGCAGGCTTAGTTTAAGTTACCAGAGGGCTCCTTAAAAGATGAAGTTGACACATGTAGATTGATAGAAACGGGTCTTTGCTGGCCACCTTGTTAGGTAAAACACTTTAATTGTCACATGGCAGCAACTTAATGTTACTTGTCATAGTTGTCGGTGTCAGGTGGGCTGGTCTGAGTATTTCAGAAACTGCTGATGTACTGAGAAAATATCCAGTTAGTAGCAGTTGACTGGGAAAAAAATACGTTGTTGCAATGCTACAGTAACTCAACTAATTGGTATAACCAACCAACCAAGGTATGCAGAAGAGCATCTTTGAATCCACAACATAAGGAGCCTTGAATCAAATGGACATTAGTAGCAGAAGACCACAGTGGGCGCAGGAAAGTGAGATTATGCTACATACAAAAGATTGGAAGGATATTGCTTGATCTGATGAGTCTTGATTTCTGCTTTGACATTCGGATGGTAGAATCAGAACTTGGAATAAACAGGATGGAAGCATGGATCCATCCTGCCTGATATCAAGTTTATTGGTATATTACTGCTGCACATGTCTGTCCCTTTATGGCCGTGTTCTGATGGTTGCTTCCAGTAGTCAGAAAGCTCAAATCAGCTGTTTTCTTGAACACGTCTCTGAGTTCAATGTATTGTTGCTGTCCAATAAAGCACCTTTTTGATGTGGTGAAACAGGAAGTTCACATCAATGACGTGCAGCTGAAACATCTGCAGCAGCTTTGTGATGCTATCAAATCAATACAGGCCAAAATCGCTGAGGAGTGTTTCCAGCACCTTATTGAATCTGTGTCACAAAGGATTAGGGCAGGTCTGAAGGCAGAAGAGGGTCTAACCCAGTACTATCACAGTGTACCTAACACAGTGTTCAGTGAGTGGATAGCTTTTAAATTTTGTTTGACTCTCCAAGCTCTTTGGGGAGTTTAATTCTCAAACATTTCATGCTGGCGAGCCTTTTTAAATACTGATCAAATGTAGAAAATTTAATTTAATGAAATAATGAATGGAAGTAAAATATTTATGTTTACAGTTGGGCTGAATGAATTTTTGTGTAATGCTGAACACTCTGCCCTGTTTATCTTAGCAATGTGTTCCCAAATCTCTGCAATTAATTTAGCCTCGTTAATGTGACAGTTTCATATAAATACCGAAGATGATGGCCAAAGACTTAATAAACAGTGCTTAATCTTTTAAGCTTATTACTACTTTACATTTATTTTTTAGTGATATAAGATCAGTGATATTTTTTAAATCCTTTTACCGTCCTTGCTTGGGTTTTTTTGTAGCGACAGCTACTTTTATGGCGTCTGTGCCCTGTGGTCAGTGAGTGATGAATCGTGGTGCATTAAATATATTTAAAACGCAGGCATGCTCCAGACTGCTCTCACTTTCTGTACTCTAGGTATCAGTGAACCACTGAAACTCAGAAAAGGAGATGTGATTAAGTTAAAAGCACTTCATTGTTTTACCACCCGTAGCCCATACAATAATTGGCGTCTCCTGCTCAATACCCAGCAACCATGACGCCTTATGTTACCCTGCATCAGCGTCAGTGACAGACCGTTCACCCCGATCCTTATGTTAAACTGATACATCCGTGCCAAGTGAAAGTTACCAACTCCACCATGTTTGCAGGGTAATGGGCTGGAGAATGAAAGATTGCATGCTATTATCTTATTGGAGAATCAGTATAGGATCTGTGGAAGTGTAAAGAGTGGGTTTAATGACGTGAGACGTTTTTTAAGAGGAGGGGAAGAATGCCTCATGCAGTCTGGGACTGGAGAGATGATGGTCTGGGACATGTGTAGTCAGTGGACCATGTTATAATAAAGTAGTTGCCTAATGCACCACACGTGCCCCTTGCAGCTTATAGTTTAAAGTTTTCTTCCTCTCAACTTTTAGATTTAAGAAAGGAGGAAAAGTGCCAGATGTGATGGATGAATGTGATTGTGGGAGAGCAAGAGCTGATGATGATATGCACCAGTTATTTCTTCTTCTTTTTTTTTACGAAAGAAATGGCTGAAGAAGACAGAAATCAAAGGGAGGGGAAAAATGAAAGACATCTTTAATGTCTTTTCTGCTCAGCTCTTAATTGCAAATTTCCCCTGAAGGCAAAAAAAGTATGGCTGAACAATGAGGCTGCCCAGGGGAACCACCATAGATTAATTGGACAGATAGGAAGCCTCTGACATTAACATTTATGCATTTGTTTACTCTTTTTCAATGAATAATAATAGGCCACCTCCCTTGAAGATCCCTACTCTCTCATTAGTTCCAGTTTGTAGTTTGTTATGGATGGGAATATTGAAGCAGTAAACGAAGAGTTCATCGCCGTTCTGGGCAGGAATACAAAAAGTATTTCCAGAGAGAGTTCAGAACATTTTATTTTCACAACTTTTAATGGAGATTGTGAGCTTCTGTACATGTACATCAATTATCTATATTATTAGCTTCACTATCCAGAGGGAATGTTGAAGAAGGCTTTTTGGTGTTTTGTTGGGACAAATGCTAAAGACACAATTTACAAATTGAGATTTTGAGTCATCAGTTATCAGATATTCAGACATTTTTTATTTACATTTTTTGATGTTATTTAGGGTTTCTTTTCTACTATCCCTCATCTATTTGAATGATAATGCTCACATAAAGTTTCGTAAGATATATTTGACACATTTCTGCTTTCACTGTTTTACTCCCTGCTCTCTTTTCTTATAGAAAATGGCACACACTAACTATAGAAAGCTGAAGTAAGTACATCAGCTCTTTCCCAACCAACCTACTGGTCTTTTTTGGACTTGGAGAAGTCTGTGTCTCTTGAGGTGTCCTTTGGGTGGTGCTTCAGTAGTATGGGTCCATTGTTATGGAGCTCTTCAGGGAAAAATAGCTTGGCATTGTTGGCAATAAGTCAGAGCCCTTCCCACTCAGTGTACCACTCCAGGGTTTCCTTTCTTCACCGTTTCTTTTCACATCCTTTATGGACAGAATTTTCTAGGTGCAGCCAAGAGGCGGAGGGTGTCTGTGGTCTCAGCATCTTGTCTTTCCTTTTCCAGATGATGTAGTTTTGTCGGCTTCATTGACAGATGGTCTCCAGCTTGTATTCTGGGTTCTCAGTTAGAAAAGGGTGGAGAGTTCTCTCTGGGTTGGGAGTGACTTGCTGCACTAAGTAGAAGAGTTTGGGTATTTTGGGGTGTGCACTAATGTAGATGCTGTACAAGTCCATCCAGTGGTCAATCTACATTTCTACACTCAACTATTGCCACAGAGTGTGAGTAGTGACTTAAACTAGGGCAACTGAACTTGCTCAGGAGGCTGTCTGGGATTTCTCTTAGAGATAGAGAGAGAAACAAAGTCATTCAGGAGGAGCTTAGATTAGAGCTGCCATTCCTCAACACTGAAAGGAGCCAATTGGGGGGATATGACTAGCATACGTTCTGGATGAGGTGTTTCAGGCAACTGGGGTATGATCCCAGTATAGACCCATGATACGCCGGAGAGATTATATTGCTCTGCTGGCAAGAGCTGGCTGTGGAGCGGGAGGTCTGAGCATTTCTGCCTAGACTGATACCCCCCGAATCATAGACCTGGATAAGCAGGAAAAATAAAAGCAGAATGAAAAATATAGTAGAATGAAAATAACATTATAAAGTTATTACTTTTTTTCCCCTAAATGCACAAAACACTTCAAATCCTCTGGTCACAAGGATGTTAAGAATGGATTTTTAACATATAATCTCTATATGCTCTTCCACTGAAAGCATATTTTGCTAACATCTTACGATATAAAGTGTTTATGGCTCGCTTCACATTGGTGGCACAGATCTTGCCTCCAAGCATTTTGAGTTTGTGCCATCATCATCTCGTGCCCAGAAATAATCTGTACTCCTTTGTTAGGGTTATAAAGAATTCATGAGCTCCTTTAGCCGCACATTTCACAAGCAGTCTAATGTTTAGCTGCGTGAACTCGGTGCATTAATTACAACAAACAGCCTCAGTGGCGCGATATGTAGAGAAGATGCAAACACCAGAGGCTAATATTGCATAAGATGGACAGGTCGGGCCTGCACTTTAGCAGCAAACCATAGCCAGAGAGAAGTTAGAGGACTGCCCTGAAATTGTGCACAGGGCTCACTCTTGCTGTGCTGTAGATGAGCACTTTTCCCCTCACACTGATTTGAAAATGTATTCCCCCTTTAATGGGAGCAGGGAGAGTATGACATCATGTTCTTTGTACAGTTATGAGGAAAAATATGTTTAGTGTGGGAATTATTTTTTGGTATTAAAAATTCTGAACGTGTGGGCCAGCAGCAGTGAAACAGTTCATTCTTTAACAGCCCTGCTGTGCCTGTTAGCTCTGGTGCTTGGCGTTATGTTCACAAGCGAGGAAAAATAATAACAGTGATATCGCTTCAGCAGAAATTGCAATGTTTCCCACCCAAACTGAAGTGTGCTTTCATTAGAAATATCAAAAGGTTTGGGGTTTGACACCGTAGCCGTTTTAATCCTTGTTTTGCACCTGCAGCCTTTCATTTTTATCCAAATTCTGTTATCATTTCATAAGACTCCGTAGCAGTAAAAAAATGCAATGCCAAGGAAAAAGGAAGAAAAAAGCAATGGGTGGTTAAAAAGAAGAAATATCCGGAAGCATGAAAGATAAGGTTACCCTTCATCAGGCTATAAAAGAAAATAAAACCCTTTAGAGTTGAAAATGACATGCTGGGTTTCAGAGGGAGAAGCTTATTCAGAATGAAGAAAGTGACTCCATTATCACTGAGTGCTTAAAAACCTCACCTGCTGCACAGTAATACGATCACCTTTCACTCATGCTTTAAAGTGATCAGGAGAGGGGGTTAATCCAGTATGGATATCTGCATGAATTTGTGTGATCAGAGACATCATTTTTTTTTAAAGAGCCTCTCCATTTCCCATCAGTCACCAACCCCCCAGACTTCTCTTATTCCCCAAGGAAACAGATAAGAGAGCTTTACCATTATTTCCTCTTATTCGTGTCTGATATTCCTCATTTATGCAGCCTCGTTTTCTCGGGTAACAACTCAAACAGTCGGGAAAGAAACTGTATGGCAATTGAAGTGTCATGTTCAGGAAAAAGTTTCTTAGAGTTTATTATGAGATATTTCTGTTTTTTTACCTGTGATTTCTGTTATTTTTAGAGCGTGTGAGAGCAAGAGTGGCAACCTTTACTAACTGTGCCCCTGCCATGATTCATCACCCTCCTCTGCTTTCAAGCACAGGGAATAATGTTTTTCCCTCTGCGGTTTACTTTACTGATGTGATGACTTCAGTTGCCTTAGGCGCCACTTTGAGCACACAATGCCATGAAGCCTGAGGTGAGGGACACAGACAGACAGGCAGGGCTGTCTGAACCATCTTGGCAACGGAGAAGGATGAAAGAGTATTCAGATATGAAAAATCAACTTTGCTTGTAAGTTGTGGACACGGCCACTCGGAGATTTAATCATTTGTATGTGCAGGGGCACTTTAGGAAAAAGTGTCATCATGCGGACCTCTGAGGACTCGCTGCAGGATTTTTTTAATAGTCAAGCAGCTGCTCCCTCTGTGACTTCTTCCTAAGCAAAGAGAGATCTTGACTCATTAAGGAGCTATCTTTGCTTTGGTCAGTCAATATTTAAATAGGCCTGCCCCATCAGCCAGCATGTTTGATATTCATCCAGTGCCTGCTGGAGCATATATAATGGAAAATCTTAGTCTGCTCATCCATGAATGTGACTCTTTAGTTTCGCTTATGGTGGTACTGTAAGTGTTACTATGAGACCCAATCCTTTGCCCGGCTGGTAAGAGTCTCAACGTATGCTGGTTGGATCTTTTTAGTTTAATAACTTTAAGAAATATAAGGTAGTTTGTCATGAAAGTCTGTATGGATATTGATCCATATAAATGACCTCTTGGCATCAAAATATCCTAACAGCTGCTTGTTGAATTGGCACAAAGTTTGGCACGGATATTTATTTTTCCCTGGTGATGAATCCTTATAAATTAGATTAGATTGGGGTGACTCGGACTCAGGATTTAGAGTCTTTGTCTGTTTGATTTAGTCATCTGCTAATCGGAAGGTTGGTGCTTCAATCCCTGGCTCCTCCAAGGAAAGGACAAGATGCTGAACCCCATCAGGGTGTGAGTGTGTGAATGTTAGGTTAGGAAAAAGCACTTTTATGAATGTGTGTGTGAATGGATGAATGAGGCATGAAGTAAGAAAGTGCTAGAAATACACTATATAAGTACCAGTTCATTAGATTAGCTTCCATTGTGATCTGCAATTAAAGAAGAAAATATTTGACCTACAGTAGCAGCACCTGTAAAGTTAGCAAACATTATCACAATAACACTGGAAACACACAAACTAAGATTATTATACAGCTCTAAAATGCTGCACAAATGTTGCCCACACATTATCTTAGGTCATTTTTATTTCAGTGCGAAATGTCTCAACAGCTATTACATGGCTCGCATCAATTTCTGAACAGACAGTCCTCTTCCCCAAAGTTGAATATGTAATAAGTTTGGCATTTTTCCGAATCATCAGATGCTATCATCAGATGTCATTTTAAATTTCTCCGTACCCCCCAACGTTAATGATATCCTCACCCACATTTTGACCCGACACCTTAAATTTCAGTGAGACAACAAAGATGAAAGTAATGCAGAAATGGACACGATGACTCTTTTATGAAGCCAGTAAAGAAGATTAAAGGAAGGCTTTTCTTTAATTATGTAGTTCAGGGAATTTTTTTGTTTGTTTGCTTCCCTCACTCCTCCCACCCTCACCACTGTTTCTCCCTAGTTTTCTCTGGTTTTGCTGGCTTGTACACTCCGGTGCACTCACAGCCACAGCCACGGCCAAGCCTTAGCTGAAGGCACACTGAGCTGTATGTAAATCAATTTGGAACGCAGCCGTATGTGGAAATAGAATTAGACTTGTCAGCCGCACCTCTTTAGTTCCTCTCTCGTCTTCATCTGCCTCTGCTTCTGTAGTAGTCTGCTCTTTTTGGAGTTTAGCATATGCTACCATAAGTAGCAGCTATAGGAAGGCTTAGGGGTTAGGCTTGTGGGGGAGAGGGGATTAAAAGAAATCACTGAAGTTAGCACTCTTCAAAGGAAGTAGAGAGGCTGCAAGAAGAGCCACATTGCTCTCAAATGGTTCCATGCTCAAGGGGATTTGTGTAATGGTGAATTATTACATGAGACACAGTCACATGTACGTAAATGAGTTTCTGCACTTGCACAGAACGTCGTACTGGCTGGATCAAGAGAGAAAGATGTTATTATAAACATCGATCTGTGTAAACAGCGAGTGATGCATTTAGTTTCCGGTTCATCGATCACACCGTTGTAGCGACTCTTTGTCTGTTTGATTTGATTTGTTCTTTTTAAATAAAACTCATCAAAATACTTGCTCAATTCAGAGACAACAATAGTTCTATCTCCTGTAATTTCAGATATGGCAGAAAATAACATCTGCCAGTTTGTTTTATGCCTCTAAAATGAAGAAGGGTCCTCTGTGGTCTGCCGTAATGAGTTTTTATGCTGTCCTTGTCTGTATTGTCCCTGCATTGTGCTAGTCCTATCTCTGCCAGCCTCAGTTGTTGTGTAAGATATAGTGTAGCGTTCCACTTATGCCAGCAGATGGAATGGAAACACAAAAGTGCTGTATGTTCATCAGAGACGTCGTGGGACGTCAGATTTCGAAGGCCAGATCGGCTATTTCAGCAACACAATGAGCGTTCTTGCAAACATATGTGGGAGTCTTGATTTAGATTTACTGGAAGGTCCTTTCCAAATAGTGAATCATGCTCCTAATTATATTTAAACATCACACGCATGAGCAGCACTCTAGCCTCAAAAGGCAGCTGTGGAAAGCTATTCATCTGGCTTTTTAGAGACAATCAATAATTCATGCAGTTATTTCAGAAAAGTTAAATTAAATCTAAGGAGGCGCATGTAAGATGGGAGATTATTCTTTAAGACAAATATTATTTTCTGCCTCCCAGGGGTGCTGTTAAACAGCCCGTCATTTATCACAATTAACCTGGGCGGCCATTAGTGGGCTGTTAATTAGATACTACACTGTGTCTAATGAATCGCAACACACAGTTAGGACCACAGAATCTGTGGTTATTGACTTAAACAATTACAGGAATGAAAATGAAAAAGAAAATGTGTTTTTCTTTGTGGAGGTGTAATATAGTGGTGTAGACACAGAGTCATCCCGCAGAGCATAAAACATCCTGCAACTTATTCATCAGTAACAGCTACGGAATAAATTATCAATCCTCACAGTATGCCGTCATTTTTCTCATGTGGAATAAGGACAAGTAAAAGATGGATTTATTTTCCACATGATTCAAAAATGTCAACACTTTGTCTTTTGCAGCATAATCATGGTTGACGACAGAGGTGGGCTGTTGGCGCCAGTAAAAATTGCTTAATTATATGGAAGTGTACACTTTCTTCCTTAGGTAGCTGTGTTTTAGTTACAAACATGAGTATTCTGCGTACTGGGTCAGATACACGACACAACATTAGAGCGCTGCGACAGTGAGAATCAGAAGCATGAAACGGTCTTCAGCAGTGTAAGATACACAGATACGCACCAACTGAGCTGCAAGATAACCAGTGAGGAAATTCTCTGCAAACGCACAGTAAACATTCATGGCCTCATAAACTCTGTGTACTCTTGCCAACAAGTTGATTACAGGGAGATTCCATCATGTAAATCCTGCAGCTTTTCCGCAGCGTGTGTCTCAGTCCCGGCGGCCACACTGCCCCTAAGCTGGCTTTCCCAACATGTCCCAAAAAAATACAGCACGAGAGCATTTGCTTGGAATTACCGCTCACGTGACACAAATCCCATCTTTACGGCAAACTGAGCCGTTTCGTTTCCTATAATTGTGCTGTGGCTGTTTCCGAGCGCCACTGTTAAACGTTCACTATTAAAATACATATTTTGGGCTTTTCCGAGAAGCATGCAGCATCCTCTGATGTGTCATCAAATTTTTATGAGACGTACCGGGCTCTTCAAAGTGATTACTGGCCGCTCGGCTTATCAGATTTGGTTTAGAGCTTGCTAATGGCGTGATAAGGCACATTAAAGCGATAATAAGTATTTAATGAAGTTTAAATGTGGTCAGGCTCGGGGCACAGAGGATTGATCTTCCTATAAACGGGTGATAAAATAATTAACTGTAAATATCCAGATAAGACATTAAATGGACCTGAAGAACGGAAGAAAAAAACCCACTATTGGCTTAATGCCTCACCGTTGCCACTCGTCTCATCTAATTCTGGTTTGTGGTACATGCGATTTGCGTGAGCTGGCACAGCACTGTGGGGTATGTGTGTGATCTAGTTTTTAAGTCTCCTCTGTTACTTTTTTGCCATATAATCACCTTTAGGATAATACACGTCAGACTTGCAAAACGTATTGTTTGTTTTCTGGGTATTTCCACCTCCCTCTCTTCTTCTAATGCACTCTAACACACACACATCCTGAGATCATCCTGCCTGATGTCAATCTGAGTATACAGCTGCAAAAAATGGGTGTTCCTGCTGCTCCTTTGCCAATGCTCAGGGTGGGTCTCTCCATGTCCATCTGTTCATGGCCTGTAGAGGAAAGCACACCCACTCTCTCTCTCTCTCTCTCTCTCTCTCTCTCTCTCTCTCTCTCACACACACACACACACACACACACACACACACACACACACACACACACACACACACACACACACACACACAAGTGACACACAGTTGAAAAGATATGCACAGATACACACTCACGCATGCTGAGAAATGACATCAGCATTTGGTTCAACTTGTTCATGCTGAATGCCAGGGGATTCAAGGACACTTATGAATCACATAATAAATTTACAGAAAATCAAGTCTCTCCCCGCCTCGGACTGCTAAGTGTTTCATCCACATCATCCCCCAAATCCTTACAAGCAATCTACATATAAAGTCAACTGAGGGTCAAATCCTCTCGGTAGTCTGAAAACAAAGTCTTCTTTTTTCTAATCGATGAGTAAATAAATGGGTTTTTTATGCTCTTGTCATGTTCTCTTCTTAGGGGTCTTTTTGCCAGCCATTACACCGAGACACATTACCGGGAGGATGGAAGTGCAGTCACCGGTGCTCACAACTTCACGGTAGGGCAGCGTTGGAGTGCTTTTGACATTTATGGTCAAGTTGATGTTCAGCGATGCTGCACAGTCACGTTGTAAAAAGTGACCCTTTAAAAACTCACAAAGACAGACGAGTTTTTTCTTTTTCCAGAGAATCAGCTTTACTCATTTAAAATCAAATCTAGGACAGAAATGAGTTTTGTTGTCGTTTTTTTTTTTTTTTTTTTTTTAATTGCTTCCATGTGGTCGAGTTTGTATTTGAAAGCCTCCCACTGTTGGTGAACACACTCTATCCCGTGGCCTACTTGATGATAAGCTGTGTTTCATGCTGGTAGTTTTTCAGCCAACATTGCCATCAGGATTTTATTATGGAATCTCCTTTTAGCAGATGGTTTATTCTTGACTGCTTGTTTTATGCTGTGTTCATGCTAGCTGTGCGAGGCGAAGTGCTCGCTAGTCTTTGGAAACAGAGAAAGTACTTCTCAAGGCTTTTTAGTGTGACACATGGATGGTTGAAATCAGTTTATGTGGCTCAGGAAAAAAATAGCACAACTGATCCTTTATAAAAAAGCTGTTTTATTTTGTTTTTAACATAGTTCACAGCCTCTTGCCCTTTTTGCTGCCTAGTTGGATCGTGGACACTGGGGACACTTTTTAGCCAGTTTCCCCACAGTTTAAATTTTTATCATTTAATCCTTCATTGGTGGATGTAAGAAGAATTCTAACAGACTGGAGACCTTCAGTACCTGCTGAACAAGTGTTACCCGATTCAGTGGCAATGAATGTGCTGTACTGAACCTGCATTTCTATATATTTTTCATATGCAAATGATTTAAAAACATTTGCTACTCTTCTAGCATGCAAGCCCACACCTAAACCTGACCTGACCTCTAATTTAGGATGTAAATTGACTCCTTAAGCAGCTTAGCAGTGGGTCATTATTTCATGCTGCTTAACAAAACATTATTCAGTTCTTGTCTGTCTTTGGTTAGAATACCTAACTCAATTTGGAACAATGCAGTGCATGTCAGCTAACAACTTTAAGGAAATGAATAACTTAGATACCAAGAGGTTGACTGTGATTTACAGTCATGTGAAAAAGAAAGTTTTCACAGGGATTTATGTAGCACTGTGAATAAATAAGTACACCAATGATTCAAAGGCTTGTAGAACCAGCAATAACTCTTCTTTACAGTCTTGCTTCAGTTCATTGAGGTTCGTGGGTATTGGTTTATGCACAGCACACTTAAGGTCCTGCCCCAGCATTTCAGGTCCGGTTGAGGTCTGCACATTGACCATTGCAACGCATTGATTCTTTTCTTTTTCAGACATTCTGTTGTAGCTTTGCTGCACTGCTTGGGATCACTGCCCTGTTGCATGACCCACTTTCAAAGCTTTAGCTGTCAGACAAATGGCCTCACGTTTAACTCTAGAACACTTTGGTATACAGAGGAATTCATGCTAAACTCAGCGACTGCAAAGCGCACAGGTCATGTGGCTGGAAAGAAAACGCTCAAATCATCACCCATCCACCATTGTTTGCCAGCTGCTATGGGGTGTTTGTGTTGATACGCCGTGTTTGGTTTTCACCAAACACCGTAAGAAAACATCTCCACTTTGGTTTCAGGTGTCCAAAGGATGTTATTCCATGTTTTTAACCTCTAAATGCCCAGTGTATTATATTTAATGCATCAGTTTTTAGATATCTGCATCATCAGTGTCATTGTTTTCCCCAAAAACTTAAATAAATGACATAATACGGTTTTAAGGAATAAGTTGCCAAAAAAATCCTGGATATATGAAATATGATACAAATTAAAGCTTAAGGTGAAAACTTTGTTTTTCATATGACCGTATTATCTGTTCTGTATTTTCATTTGAGTATTTAGTCACTCAACATTTAGCTGCTGTAAAAACGTCAGAGACACAGAGACAGTCACTAACTGTACCTGATGTTATCCTTTGTAAAAGGTGAACCTTGCTAGGTCAAACGCAGCCTGAGCACAGAGCCTTTATAGCTGTTCTATTTTTATCCTTAATCTAATGATTCTCAAATCCATTACCAGTTCATTACCTTGTAGTGAACTTGTTAAATGGGAGTTTCTTCACTTCATCTTTTTGTAAAAATCCCACCCCAGATTTCTTCTTACTGGAGTTCAGTACAGGGAATGAGAAATGGTCAGTGTAGTGGGGAATGACAGTTGATTTAAAAGGGCTTGAGTGCTACTAGACAGTAAATGGAGGTCTGTATTCCCTCTTAATGAGAGTCATTTCCTCTGTTCTCCTTGTGGTCAGACAACAGCGTTTTCACTGTTTCTGAGGAGCCTTAAATGTCCCCATTTCCTTCCACTAGAGCAGTCTGATGGATTAACGAAAGGCGAACAATTACCATGTTACTGTCACCTCCCATGCGTGCCAATTTTTTCTGCTTTCTCTTCAACTTTATAAGTTGCATTAATTTTAAATGGCCTGTTTTTATAGAGAGGGAGTGTAGACAGATTTCTTCAGAGCATGCTAATTTAAATGAACACGAGTTGGGACAGCATCAGCATAGTCCCAGTGTCTTTTGTACTGTATTGCTCTTTTGAAGTCAGGTAAGAGCGTCAGTACAGCGAGAGGAATGTGACAAGCTGCTTTCTTCTTCTGCTTTTTTTAGCATGACACATTTTATATCACACTTTGTTTCTTTAAAAGTGTTTCTTATTTCCAACATGTAACAAAAAAAACTCTCTTTTAGAATCACTGCTACTACCACGGGGAAGTGCAGGCGCATCCCAGCTCTGACGTTACCCTCAGTGCCTGCTCAGGCCTTCGGTAAGAATCTCAGGCATCATTTTGCATTCAAGCAGCATCACTACACTGCCCTTTAAGTGCTATTTGCCACTCCAATGTTTATATTTATTTAAGTCGCTCAGCACAGCAGCCCATCTCTCTTAAGCCCTTAAGCGTGCTGTCAGTGAGTTGGTGTGACTCGTAGGAATTGGTGAAATATCACACCTCATTGTCTTTACTCACGGTGGGATCCAGTAAATGTCTGGACTCATTTGGGCAGTAATTATAATCTTGCTGTTGCTACAAAATGAACCACAATCCAAAGTTGTATTTAAACTGAAGTATTAGGCATGCACATTTTCATCTGTTCTGCTTAATCCAACAGCAAGGAAGCATTTTGGGAACAGAAAATGTTAAGTTTCCCCATAAGGACCACTTAGATTTGTTTGGTTATTAATGTGTGGTATATATTTCTGATCTGACATTAAAAGATGTGAGTCTTTAAAAAAAATGTCTTTTTCTCAAACAAAACAACATCTGGTTTTAGTAAAAGTGGGATTGCAGGAAAAGAGCCGCCCCAGTTATGTATTCCATTAGAGAGAGCCCATTTAATCAAACTCTGCATTTGAGAGACTGGTCATGCTTTGAGGTTTTGTTTTCCGACTCATCCTGTTGTCTCCGCAGAGGCTTCATCGCACTTGAAAACAAGACATTTATCATCGAGCCTGTGTCTGGCGATGACACCGGAGTTCACTTCATTTACCGAGTGGAAGAGCTCAGACTGACCCCCGGAACATGCGGCCACAGCTTCAACACGTCCTCAGTTGAAAACCACATTGAAAGCCCCTTCAAGTCCTTCCACACAAGGGTGAGATTATTACTGGGTTTTTCTTTTTTATCACAGTGTCACTGGATAAAGCGACTAAGCTACATTATTGGTTTGCAGTTTTTCACCATTAAGCGAGTCTGAAGGTTAGGCCTATCATTGAACTGATCAAAGATAAATGGGCGTTTGACCAAGATGAGTATATTGGCAAGCATTCTTGTCTGGATGAGTTCCCTCAGGGTGTTGCCTTGGGTTTGACACTCATTTTATCAGCGTTGGGAGCACAGAGTCAAGGGCTCATGCAGAAGGTTTGGCCAGTGCTTTGCATTGAGCAGGTGCAGCATCCATCTGCCCCTATTTCCAAGCATTAAGAACTCTGTCTGACTTAGGGAGTGAAACTTGCCTATATACAGTACTTAATTAGATAGATTATCTCATCTTTGTTTGTTTTTTTTAAAGGAAATATTTCTGAATATCAGCTGGGACAAAGCCTGATTTGCAGTGTTTTAGCCTGCAGGCTAAAACCAGATACCAGAATAGATACCAGGTTATATCTTTATATTTAGTGAACAGACGTTTAAGTGTTATCTTCTCATCTATCTCTTGGCAAGAATGTAAATAAAATACCTTTTTTTAGCTGTTGCAGTTTTTAAAGGTTCATCTTAAGTCTTTTAAGTAGAAGCGGTAAGAAATGACAGAAATGGTGTCTTGATCTTCTACGCATTTCCTAATAACTGTCGAACTTTTCCCATCTTTGTTTTTATCACAGCATAAAAGGCATGCTCAGAAGACAACCAAATATGTCGAGCTGATCATTGTTGCAGACAACAGAGAGGTAATGCACCTACTTGCCTCTCTTCGCAAATGCAGTTTTTGACCAGCAGAGACGACACACTGAAAGCCCACAATCCTTTTGTGGTATAAGCATGAGCTGTAGTAACTATGGAATAGATCCCACTGGAGCTGCAGAGAGGGATGAGTGTGCAACAAGCAGTGTGGTCTCTTTTCTGACAGGAAGTTCTTTTTTCAATTTCCCAGCAGAGCAGACAGGAAACGGGGAAAAACCATGCGGATAGTGAATAGTCTCCCATAAGCACTGAAGAGCTATTTGTGGGGCTTCCTCTTGACAGCCCTCTGCTAATGCCACTGACCTGAATGGGAGGAAAGGAAATGAAAGGAAGGATAAGGGATCAAGTATGTTGTTAGGCTTAGATATACAGTCCAGCATCGGTGCAGTTGGATGCACAGAAGGGTAAAACTGGAAGGTCTGACTTGAGCTGCAATTTGGATCCAAAGCTTTGCAAGCTGTCGTATCTGCCAGCATACCTGCTCCCTGTGGCCATGCCATTCGCCTCTCTAACACTAGGAGATTTTTCTAGATCCAGATGGTCACAGCTTGACAACCTGCCCAACACGCAGAAAAATGTAGTGCCAGTGAATATTTCAACTCATTCATACAAATCACTGCTTTTCTGTGTCCTTTGTTGTGGTTTGAGGATTTTTTTCTATGTTCTGGAAATGACGGTCTCTTATGTCCTCATGAAACACTCACAATTTGCGAGTGTAATTTCTTCCACTGATTACATGCATTTTTGTTTTCAGTTTCAGAAACAAGGAAAGGACTTGGAGAAGGTGAAGCAGAGACTGGTAGAGATAGCCAATTATGTGGACAAGGTAAAACATCCTCCACCCCTTTGCACAGGAGGGATAAATCGCCTTTTTAAAATAGAAATATTTTTGGCAGCAGAGATTAATGGCACGTCTGCGTGATATATTAATTTCCTACTAAAGCAGCTGACTTTAGTCTGCCTAACACCACTGCCTGAGCTGTGTCTCTATAGCTTACATGCTGCGTAGGCAGATAGATTTACTTTAAGGAAATGGCAAAGACATGATCTTATACTGTCAGAAAAATAAGGCAACGTGTGATTGATTAGGCTTGCTAGGATGAAAAGAATCATACATCAATTAATTGAGTGAACAAAGGTAAAACCCCAGTAAACAGTCTCACTTATGTAACAGTCTTATGGGCATTTGTGTTTTCTCCATGCTTTTCCATTCTTATTAAAATCTTCTGTGCAGTTCTACAGGGCCCTGAACATCCGGGTGGCCCTTGTGGGTCTGGAGGTGTGGAGCGACTCTGATAAATGTCCCATCACCCAAGATCCCTTCACCACCCTGCACGAGTTCTTAGACTGGAGGAAAGTCAAACTGCTTCCCCAGAAACCTCACGACAATGCTCAACTTATAAGGTGGACATCTAAATTATTAAATGTAATCAGTCCAATATTTGCACCTAGACTGCATGATGTAGGGGTGAGACCACATACATCCACCAGGGAATGGACCCAAACAGAAATCAGGATTGAGATTTTCATCTGAATCCTTTCATTTTCACATCAAGCTTATATTTCCCTGTTTTTACTATTTCCATTTGGTGGTTAAGAAGATATGATAGCCTACCTGGTTATGTTAGGGCATAAATTCCTGGATTGAAAATGTAATGCATTGAATTTGTTAGTAGAATTTAACAGTGCTGCTAACAAAAAGACAGACTGAAACAATGACATATTCTCCTGACAGGTGTGATATGATTAAACAATCATATCTGGCCTGATATTTGGAAAACTAATTGGTAAAATTGAAGTTTTTCACTTATACCATTACTATAAACATGTAACAGCAGTTTTCTCCTCTAAAAGTTCCGTCTCCTACTTCTCTCCTTGGCAGTGGGGTTTACTTCCAGGGCACCACCATTGGCATGGCACCCATTATGAGTATGTGCACTGCTGAGCAGTCTGGAGGTATTGTCATGGTGAGTGTAAAATCTTCCTACTACTCCCAGCATGCCTCCACCCTCCCTTTCCTCTGCGTAGCCTGATTGTATCAGTGTTGACATTGTTCAGATTCACTAGGCTAACACAATCCAGCCCCGATTTACACAGAAAAGGTGTTCATTGTTTGCTGGAAGGGCACTTGCAGACAAGCCTGCCAGGAAGTCTCGCTTTAAAACATGATGACATTTGTGTTGGCCCTCCCTTACATTAACATTACCACAAACATCAGCTTGCACATAACAATATGTAAAATGTGTACTCTTAGAAGGATTGCTCTGCAGGCACGCACACTGTTGCTATTTGAAGTCTAACAGTCGTGCAATCAATCTTTTGCGCTGCAACTCATATGCCTCTTTCAGACCCACGTGTTAAACTGGCTTTCTGTCAAGGTCAGCATTCATCAAACAACAATCCGTCGTAAAATTCTTCTAAAGCTGGACAGGTACTGAAAGCTTTGGTGACCTGGTGTTTCGATCACAAATGGAAAGAAATTCAGTGATACCAGTGGCTAATTGTCATTTCAGCTACTGGAATGAAAGAGAGGACAGTTATCAATGAGGGAACATGAGTAAAGGTGGGCGGAAGGTTAAACTGATGCTGCTCTTTTATGTGGTAATTACTAGACGTTTTCAGTGTGACTCTCCAGTTTATCAGTGATGTGTGTGGAGCTTCTGTTTGCAATGACAAGCAGGGGTCACTCCTGAATGAGTCCAGTGCAGGCTGAAAGTTCACTTTCTATCTATATAGCATCAAATCACAACGGCATTTGCCACAAGGTGCTGTGAATCATTCTGTTAAAGAGAAACACTAACAATCAGGTGATCCGCTATAAGCAACCATTAGGCGATGGTGGGAAGGAAAAACTCCCCTTTAACAGGAAGACACCATCCATCAGAAGCAGACTCGGCGAGGGGCAGCCATCTGCTGTGACTGTTTGTGATGGGATAGAGAAAAAACAAAGGATAGCATAAAGAAACGGGACAAAATGCAAACTATGTGAGAGAAAAGAAAAAACTTAATGGCATTCTCACCTGGGGAATGAAAAGAGTCAAGTGGAGTCAACTCAATGCTCAGTGTATCATAGGAGGCCTAAGTCTATAGCAGCCCTAACTATATGCTTTATGCTGTCTCCTAAATCCAAACTGGGAGCTGTTTCCAGAGGAGAGGGGCCTGATAGCTACGTTTAAAACCTCCAGGAACCACGAGAAAGCCTGCAGTCTGACAGCAAGGTGCTCTATTGGGGTAATATGGTACTAAGAGGTATTTAAGATTGTTGATTGATTATTCAAGGCCTTGTATATGGGGAGAAGGATTTTCAATTCATTTCCAGAGCTAACAGGGTGCCAATGAAGAGTTGCTAGTAGAATTGGTGGGGCACAGGATTAAATCAAAGGACCTCGACTTTCGAACAGAACCGCATTTACATTTTTATGTGATGAATTGATCTATCTGTGAGTGAATGTCAGCTCTTGCACAGCATGCATTTGAATCAAAAATCCATTTTTACCTACGACTGTGTCGCACCCCTGGTGCACTGAATTTCGACACGTAGTAAATTAGCCGCCTGTTAGGCTCCTCTGCCTTTTACAGCACTTGATATCCGCGCCAAATCACAAAGCGGTTATCATCCCAGTGCCATTATGCCTCATCCCAGATGTGTCCCCCATTAATGGAGATGTTTTCCTCTGGCCGTGGCCGTACTGAGGATTCTCCAGATGTTTGGTTTCCCCATCACTTACATACAGCAGATGGTCTGGACCAAGATTAAAGGGCCACGTAAGCAGTTAGGGGACAGTAAGAGGAGATGAACTGTTTCTCAAACCGTACGCTACAATGTATTAATCTTCCTCAGTGCAGCCTCACTTTTTTGTTTTAGCACAATGCTATGTTTTTTTTCTTCCTAAGTCTTTTTGTAAATGATTTTTATGTGGTACAGTATTGTCGTCTGAGAGTTATTTTCACACCCATCATAGCATTTCTTGGTTGCAACCATCTCCACAAATTCTCACCATTACAACAGCAGCTCGTAGCAGCTTCAAAGTAATGGCTGTGGCTGTTGACTCTCATATTACACTTTTTTTGTGAGGGAGCACTCAGCTATGAATTACACGTACACACACACACACACACACACACACACACACACACACACACACACACACACACGCGCGCACAGTGTAGATGCACTAACCCACTGGTAAACATGACAGTAGCAAAGGAAAGTTTTCCCATCCTTGCTGTGAAAAAGCAGGGTGCAGCTCCCCATGATGCTGATCTTTAATCACAGCAGGAAGTGGTTCATCTTGTCCTTAACATTGACATATGACCTTGTCCTCGAGGGAAGCATGACATTTTTCTCATATAAGCTGCATGGCAGAGAACTATGGTAAGATGCACAGTAGTAAATTGGCAGCCTTTCTTTCCTTCCTTCTTTTTCCCTGAGGTTTGCTTAATTACAAATTCTGAATCTTGCACATTAACACACAGACATTTCAAGGAATATTACAAAATTCATCAGTGGTGTTTTATCTGCTGTCACAGATATTTCTGTATTTTCTTTTAGTTTAAACATTTATCCTAACATTTCTTTCCCATTTCAAGCACTCCTCATGGCAGAAGTTGGATTAACCAATTTGCCTGCTCAATGCTCTGGTCTGCACAGCATATTGAGATACTGGAGGTTTGTGCGTAGGCTCATCGGCAGCCAGCAGTCACCTACATTACTTATCTCTGTGTAAACCTGCAGAGAGGTTAATGTATTGCTTGGCATTAGTGGCACTCATACATAGGCATGCAGTGAGGAATCTGTATTCAGAGTTACAGCTGGAAAAAAATGCATGATACAGTCGGTGATTTTTCTCTTATTTTTTCTACCTTTGGGCAGAGTCAGGCGAACTGTTTTCCCTTTGTTTTCCTTCTTTATGCAAAATAAAGCTTATGAGTTACTGTTGCTTATATCATGTGTACTATACATTCATGAGATTGATATCAGTGTTTTTTTCTTTTTCTAACAGAAAGAAAAATAATGGTAATATCAGTTTCATTTTTCAGATAACATTGTGAGAAATGTATGCTGCCCATTAGTCTGTGCATGAAAATGTGTCTGTTTTGCGCTGAATGAAAGGAGATTGTCAAAACCTGTTAGTGATTTTCTTTTCTTTTTTTTGTTACAGTTTGCGGAAAATGATGTATTTTATCTAACAGCAGAATTTTGGCAAAGTAATAACACATTTTGATTGTAGTCATTTGTCATTGTTTACTACCATTCCCGTTCACCTTGGCACACATGCTTTATACACTACACTGACTTAATATCTCGGTTACCCTCCAAATGCCCCCCATCTCTGTCTGGCTCTTCCCACCAAGTCTGTCTATAAAACTAGCAGAAAGTGAAACTTCCTCCTCTTTCGCGCGTGTCATTCTCCATCTCTGTCTCCCTTGTCTCGCTTATCAATGCAGCACCAAGTCACACAGAGATAGGTTTATAGGGACTTCCTGCAGAAGCTGTCTCCACTGGCAGCAGGTATGATTGGGTCTGCAGGGGTAGTGGAATGGCAGATGAATTCCGGCCTCCATGAGGAGAATGAGTAATAGGAGAAGGACAAAAGGAGCAAGGTGGACAGTTACTGTTTTTTGAAACTGCAGCTTAAAAACGGTCTTCTTTGACAACTCTCCTCTTTTCTTTGCTTTTTTTTGTGAGGGATAATTCACTTCAGTTCACTTTTTTGTTGTTTTTCTTCGCTTATAGCTTCCCTAAATAACTTCAGGCATAGTCAAACGCACAAAATTGTACACATTTACCATGTTGGATTCACTTTTTTGTCCATTATAGGATCACTCCGACAACCCGCTGGGTGCAGCCGTGACTTTAGCACATGAGCTGGGTCACAATTTTGGCATGAACCATGACACCCCAGAGCGCGGCTGCGGCTGCAGGATGACCGTTGATCGCGGAGGCTGCATCATGACCCCCTCCACAGGGTAAGATTTTTGCCACCTTTTTTATTTTAATTGGGTTTTTTTAATCCTCAGTTGTATTACAATGTTACACTTGCATTTAGATTGTAGCTTTAAGCTGATTTGTCCCGCCAAAATCCATATGACATGTTTTTTCCCCTGCACCTGCATTTATCCATCTAGACTGTTTTGCTTGAGAAGCCCAGTTATTCTACAGTTATTCACTGTAGGAATGTCTGCCTTCTCTTGAGTGTAATGGAAAGAGATAGTACTTGCCTTGTATTTCACCAAGTGCCAATAAAAATACTTTTAAACATCTCAGCAGCAATGTCTTTTTTTTTTCCAGAACTCATGACCTAGTTACTCAAAAAGCAAAAAAAATGAAAACTCGTGAGCAGTTTCATGTAGGAACTATTTTCTTTCTGTTGTCTACATACACCAACCTAAAGAAGTTTGGGGCTAGCTTACATCAGCGCTCGGCTGAGGGGGCGAGGAGTGAGGGTTAATGTTTACATCCTGTCACGCTTAAACTAGGAAGTGCCTTTCAACGTGAGGATATGGGCTCTTTCTTCTGCACAGTGATGTTTGGCGTATTGTTCAATAAAAGAGAAAACGGTTCCGACATGAAGCTCCTCACAGCAAAGTTTGTGTATTTTATTTTTTCGTAACCGAGTCATGATTTCTGGAAATAAGCCCTGCTGCTGAGGGTTTGTGTTGTGGGTTTTTTTTCATGTATTTTTGGCACCACAACTTTGAATCCCATTTAGTTCAATAGTATCAAGAGAAGGCAGACATTTCCACAGCAGATATTCTCAAAGCTGGGCAACTGACACCAAAATAATCTAAATGGATAAATATTGTTAAAGGCCAGGGGGTAAAATATGTCAAACTGATTTGGGGTTTAACTGTCCACTTACAGTTTAAGTGCTCATTCTGTCGTGTTCTCTGACAAATTAGTTTTTGAAAACGTGGCTTTTAATTTGAAAAAAACACAAATTTAGATAAACTTTTAAAATTGGGACTTGGGTTTTTGCTCTCTGTTGTGGCCACAGCTGGGATACAAGATCAAAATGTTTATCAGCCTAGCTTCCTTTGTACCTGAACCAATCACAAAGCATTCACTGCAGTACTTGCATTGGTGGGTTTGTTTTCATCTGTACATAATGCTCCATTGTTTATAAGTTGATGAATGAGAAAAGGTTTAAATCACATCCACAGAGAGACACACATGCACACACTTTGGCCTGAGACTAGAGCAGCTGCTCTAGCATTCTGCTCGTGTTGCCTGGGTCGCTGAGATAACAGAGCTGCTGCAAGAGATGGACTCTGTGACTGTTAGTAAACAGCGAGCAGATAAGGCGAACCCAGAGCTCAATACCAGATTTCACCCTTGGTCTGGTGCCAGTCTGGTTTGTCTGATGGTGAATCCCGCAAGCCACAGATGAATCGGCATGAATACACTGTGAAGAAGACAAAACCCTGAAATGCATCATAACTGTTATTATTCAAATATTCTTATAGAGTTTCCAAACTACAAACAAAGAAAAAAAACTAAAATAAACCCACATGCCGACAATAACCCAATCTGTTGCACACATTATCTCTGGGGGAGTTAAATCATACACACATGGGGCTGTGGATTTGTCTGTGGAGAATATTGCAGGAAAGGTTGCCAAGCCTTATAAAACATGTGCTGTTGAAGCTTAAAATTAGATTCAGATAAACTTTGAAATGCTTTTTTTACAACACACAGAACAGGAATATTCTGCCCTCCCCCATTACCTCACACTGAAAGGGCATTAGGAAGGGATGGTTTAATATGGGTATAATCACAGCTAACAATTGCAGCAAAGGGCAGCATAAACACAAGAAAAGTCAAGAAATTGAATAAAGACTGCACGTGGATAAATGGATGACAACACAAAACAGAAAGATTAATTAAACACAGTTGTTTGCAGTTTGTCGTGTATTTGAAATGACAGGAGAAACGGGGGCTCTGAGTTTGAAGCAACAAGCACATTAGGATGAATTTTTGTCTAAATAATTTTACTGACACTTGTTTTGACCTTTTGTCATTAAAAACTAAGCCAAAAATTTTTTAAATAATTTCTAGGACTAAGCAGAGACAAGAAGAAACAAACTGCAGACAATAAAATCCATGAAATCTGATAACAGGCACACAAATAATGTAACTTGTATAATGTTTGCCAGAACTGTTCCCAGAAAACCTGAATGACCTCTTACCATATAAATTGAAAGGAGGGAGAAGTTGTCAAAAACATTGCATTCGTGCAACCTCTGGCCTCATCCTGCTGTTTCGTGCTAGAACATCTATTAGAGCGAAACTTTTTAATGCAGTGCATGTCAGACCCCAGCATACTGACAACATCTTCTAGTGATGTCATGCCGAGAATTTCAGAAAATTACCATACCGCATTTTCTAAATAAATAAATAAATAACTTAATTAAGCAAAACCCCACTTATCAGCACTGTTACATTAGTAGTTGAGAGTGATGATCAGTGACCTTTTACTCTGTTACCCGCTCCTCTGTTTGCCAACCATGTGGAATAAATGCACACGCCTTGATCCGCTGACATTTTGCATGCCGATTTTGTGTTGATACACTGACACAATGTATCAATATTTAGCTTTTAAAATAATAATGTAACAGTGGCACCCTATGAAGCACTGTGTCCATGAACACGTGTCAAAAAAATTAAGGGAACAGTTTATCACAGGATAACATAAAGCCAGTTAAACTGCAGGGACCTATTTCATCTGCTTTGGTGTAAGTCAGGGGTCGGCAACCTGCGGCTCTGGAGCCGCATGCGGCTCTTTAGTCCTTATACTGCGGCTCCGCGTGGTTTGGGAAAATAAATTTGAAGTATTTAGCTGAAGTGTATTTTATTTATGTTAGTTCTTTTTTAACTTGTAGTTCTAAATTGGAAGATTATTGTGATATTGAAATAAAAAAATAAAATTATATTCTATTAGTTTTTCATCTCTCAAAATAAGCGTCACACTCGCGGAAGCCAGTGTACCCGCCGAAACGCCGTGCATTTATCAAGACTTTCAACCATTACTATTATGGATCTTCGGATCCACATTATGTCAGCAACTATTCTCCACTGTGAACTATGTTACAAACAAACACAGCTCATGCCTCACAGATGACAGCTTACAGTCCTGTGTAAAGATGAAAGTGACTTCGTACAGCCCTGATTTGCAGACGCTGTGTGCAGAGGTTCATTCCCATTGTAAACATGTCACGGCAGACCCGACGATTTCCATGAACATGCTTTTCAGCATCTCTTTATTGACCCCTTTTCACACACGGTTGCTGTACGCATATAGCCGGCTGTAGCTTTGCAGCTCACAGCCTGACACACACCAACACAACAGCATAGATAGCACAGACGTTAAGGCGGGGAGGCGTGATTGCGGTTGCCGCTCAGGTGCGTCCCCTCCCCTGCAGCGGTGCTGCAGACCACACCCCGCCACACACATTAACCTGGTAAAATACATATTTAGGCAGAATTTTGCAAATATCTATTTTTCATTTTTTAGCAGCATAGTACTTTTTTTCTAAGTATTTTTTAAAAGTCAGGTCAAGGCTCCAAAAGCCCAAAGGCGATATAAGGGTGGCGGCTCACAACAGTTTTTCTTTGCTAAATGGATCATTTTAGTTCAGCTGGGTGTCTTTCCTTTAGTTATATTTCTTTAAGAGTTCAAAATGTGTTAATTACATAAATAAAATGTAATTTTCTCTGTAGCACTTCATGGATTTCATAAGCAACACACCTTAGTTGTTCACACAAAGCATAAAGGTAAAAAACAATATATACAGTGTTATCTTCATTTTTGATGTCAAAAAGTTTTTGCGGCTCCCAGTGTTTTCTTATGCGTGGAAACCAGGTCCAAATGGCTCTTTGAGTCTTAAAGGTTGCTGACCCCTGGTGTAAGTGAAGGTGACAGCAAGTGTTCCCCAGAAAGAAAATGGTTTTGCAGACCATGTTTTCTCCTTATCTCTTCTGACTGATTTTCTCTAGTTTTGCATTTTTGGTAGTGTCCTTGTCAGTAGTCGTAGCATAAGATAGTACCTGGAGCCCATTCAGGTTGCACAAGTTGTCCAGCACCTATACATGCTGCAATAAGGTTTGCTGTGTCTCCCAGTCTAATCTTACGCGTGAGGAGGAGACACCAGGAGACAGACCCTTGCATCATGAGCCCAGAGAAGGACCGATATCTGCTCCTTTGTATGTCTGGGGGTACTTTCATTTGCACCAAAGCAACGGATTAAATGGGTGTGTTTACCAACTGGACAGACTGATGTCTGATGATCAAGCTCATAAGTGTTCACTTCATTTTTTTTTTTGTAGTTTATTTTATTTTCTGGGCTAAATCTATTCAGCCACCAAAAAAAAGATGAGATTTGGTTAAAATGTGACTTCTAAAAGAAGACATCCCAGGGTGCCGCTTTAGTTTGCCGGGTCGAGTAGGCAGCCCAAATCCCATAAGGCCACCGCAGAGGCCCTGAGATGTTCTCTGCATGTTATTCCCCTGCTCTCTACCCTTCCTTTCCTTTTTGCATCACTGTCCTGTTCAGCAAAAATTACCCCAAAACACATCTTTAAATAAATGACAACAACATTTTTCTAAAAAGTTAAAAATTGTGTTCTTTATAAGATTTTATAAAAAACCTGAATTAACCAGCTTTCACCTTATCTGCCTAATTTAATGTGAATTCATTGCCCAAACAAAGTAAAGAACTAACTATTAGCTAAAGAGCTCAAGAGTCTCCTATTTTTGGTGGAGACCAAACTTTAGCTAAAAGGAGAGGACATGTTGAGTCGCCTTGTTACCTTCTCCAAATAAATGTTGCTCTCCACGTGCTGGCTAGAAATGTTTAGGATCATCAGTATTGTGTTTCTTATTATTCTGCTCCTTCCAAAGCCAAAACTGCATAAGTGCTTCAAACTCATAAAAAGTTTCTACATAGACTCCAATTAATTTGCATGTAATATTAAGGGTGATTAACTCTGTTGCCTACACAGCATTTCTGTCCTGACAGCATCCGTTCTGCAGCATCTGTCTCTGCTCGTAGTCTGAAGTTTGTCATGGGAAACGTTTTGCCAGCGTTTGCGAGCCTGCTTCGAATATAAAAATTATGAAGTTACCCAAGTTCAAGCATGACTTAGCCAGCTATCTCCTAAATTGAATTTCCTAAACTATCAGCCCAAATTCAGTTTCCTGTTAACAAAACCAATAATTTCACAAACCAATCTAGATCTCATTTCCCCCCATCACAGATCTGGTTTTGTTTTTTAATATTAGCAGCCTCCTTTGACCCTTGGTTCATATGCCTCCAGAATGTTAAGCACATCATTGTAAAGCAGTGTAGGCTGTTTGACTGTGTGTTTGGGATAGTCTCATGTTAGACTTGCTAATGGAGGAGAAGACAGGCTGCATCTAAATGACGTGATTATCAGTGACGCTGCCAGCTGCAATCAGGGCCAGGGCACACAGAGAGAGATCCGCAGAGAGGTGCTTTATGCATGGGTAGACGGGCGGAGCAGGAGAGCTGCGGTTTCATTTGTCTTTTATCTCCCTCAGTGGCAAAGCAAGAAGGGAAGCACAAAAAGAGATAGAGGGGAGAGCAAAAGACAAACATTAAAAAGACGACAATGAAGGAATTATTTTGGATAAACATGAAAACCAGTGACGGGCTTGTGAGCCATAGAGACTGGCCGTGGGAGATTTGTGTCTTAACAAGTGAAACTGAGGTGCTGAGGAGAGGAGAGTTTTACATGGACGTTTTGAAGCAGGGGTGTCTTCTTTAGAAATTGAGCCAAGAGTTGCATCATATGAACGTGGACAGAAAGCTCAGAAGTACTTTCCTGTGTCTATATGTGTTACTGGGTAGACTGATGAAGCACAGCAGGGGTACTGTGGCTGGATTTTGAGGCCAAGAGGTGACTGCTTTGTCAAGATAATACGAAGGACCTTGTGTGACTTTTGTCACTCTCTTATAAGTAGAAGAGCCCAAAACTGGGGTGAAGTGGGACAGTACAGAAAATCTGAAGAAAGAGAGAGAAAGCTGGTAAGAGTGCTAGTGGGTAAATGTCATGCGCCGTGGTGCGCGGGCACGAAAGGATCCAGGCGCAGACTCCGAGCTAACAAAAAGACACTTTATTAAAACAACGAAAGGCGACCCGGGGAAAGTAGAGAGCAAAACAGAAACTAAAAATCCGGGGAAACAATGACACGAGGAAGCCGGGATCGGGACGGCGGGGGGCTGCAATAGAAAGGGGAGATGATTACTAGGGAGCCAGGAAGCGGGGAGAACATATCAGGACTGAGTTAGAGTAGGGGCTTACGATAGAACGGAACCGTGGGAGCTCGGGAGGGAAGTGTGGCAGTCCGTGGGGGCAGGAAGTCCGTGGAATGGCGAGTGGGCCAGGTGAGCGCCGCGAGATCCAGTTGAGCCGGAGGACAGGCAGGTAGCAGACGCCGAGTAGAAATCTGGACAGAAGTAGGCAGGTTAAACAAAGTTCCAAGCAGAAGAGAATGCACACTTTTCGTGGAAGTCTGGTTACCACTGTGGGGATGACTACGGACTGGCGTGGAGCATCCGTCAGCGCCGGATTAAGTGGATCTCCGTGTAATCACCGGGATGGAGAGCAGGTGTGCTAGTGATGGCCCAGCCCGGGGGTGTGGCTACCCGAGCATCACGCATTCCACAGACCATGACAGTAAATGTAGGAAGTGTGGCTTGTGCTTTGTTTGTTTTCTGGATTTTTAATCACAGTAGGCTCCGTCTGGAGTAGCAGCTTAACATTTCCCAAAAGGTCAAACATGTCTCTCCTGTTTAGCCTGGGCTAGATGCATGTCAGTCTGAAATGCAGTTTAGGAGAGCAGCAGAGACAGTCCAGTGTCAGTCAAAGGCCCCATAAACAGTAGAGCCCTTCATAGCCTTCATTTAACCAGTGCCTCTTCCGTCTACAGACCTTCCTAAGTCCAGCACCTGACTGACATTTCCTCATCCTCACAACCTTCTGACATGATCAGGCAGGAATCATCCGCTCGCCACAGTCCAAAAAAAGCTCCTTCATGTACTAAAGATGGTCTACCTTTAACTCACTACAGTGTCGAACCATTTTGTAACTCAGAATGAAAAAAAGCTACAATTTTTGCTCCTTTTCTTACCTTTTAAGTGAGCAATTTTTTTGTGTTAAAGGTTTCCAGCAGGTTTTACTGGAAGCCAGGCAAGCATTCACACCGTATTAGATCTCATCTCAATTAAAATCTTCTTAGACTAATCAGCTTGTGTGCCATTTTGGAATCTTTTAATTAAAAAAGGGTCGTTTAAAATGCTTTATATGCAATCAGTAAACTCAGTTTTTCAGGAATTCTCGTGTAAAGTAGCAATCGTATCATTTTTGCAGCCATGTATAAATCAGCCAGCCTGATTGCTCAAGTCCGACAGAAATCTAATCGGTATGCACTGTGCAGCGGTCGCCAGGAATCCTTTGGCCTGGCTAATTTCGAAGCACCAATTTTGTGCTATTAAGTTGCATTATTGGGAAAGTAGGCTTTAGTCATTTTGGAGCTTGAGCCTTACTGGGTTAAAAAAAATGTGACATGTCAATTTGTCGTGTCAATTTGCTGCTTTAGTTTTGACAATTCTCTGTACTTTCATTGAGTTTGACACTCTGTAAGATCAGTCTCATGAAATCTGTGTCAGACTGTGCTACCAGATAGTGCGGTGGTGAATGACATGTGCTAGAGATAATGAGGAAGTGGTGGAGACGTGGATTTTTCTGCCAGTTTTGAATCTGTTTGGTTTATATAAAATGTCGTCTGTCGTTGTAATTGGTCGTTTTACGCTGTGTTCTGATTGGATGGTTTGTAGACATGGAGCGTAGCGGCATTCACATTGGGATTATTCGGCTCTAAATTTCTGACTGCGTCTTGACTTTTGCTGCAGGCTGTCTTTAGTCAGCAAATCAGCCATCCTTGGACGTATCTTCCAGTGTAATCAAGAGTTGCTGTTTTGGATTTCCAGCCATAGATTTTGCTACATTTCTCTCACGAATGAAAACCTCCACTTCAAACAGGCTTAGACCACACAGTAAGGGGGAAAGTTTATTCCCCGGGCTTTTTAGAAATGCAACACTAAATCACTGTGTTGCATCTTTACGTCAATCCAGTGTTTCACTTGATAAGTGGGTCTGTCACTCATGTTGTGCATAAGGCAGATCACTGGATCACGTACATCATTAAGTCCTCTAAGTACCGAGTGACTGAACACTGATGAGTGGAGGAAGGAAGGGTAAAGAAGTTCTGCACTAGATTCATGCTTTATTCATGTACAGCATGCTCACACATTTAGTGCCTGCAGATAAACTGTTACCACCTGGAGAAATGGGAAAATCTTAATTTGCTACTTTTTTTACCTTCTAATCTTCCAATGCTTTGTTTATATATACAGTTTGTTTACCTGCACTGAAAGAGCAAGAGTTAAAAGGCCGATTGCAAAAACTGGCTTTTACTTAGCTTGGCCTTGATTACTAAGATGATCGTTGCTAGTTCCAGTCTTTTAAGTGAGTAGAGTAACACGTGTGACCATGGCAGTTACCTGGCACTGTGCACCGTCTTGCTAATTTGTCATATCTGATTTGCAGTGACTGTGGAGGATCAAAAGAAAAGAAAAGACAGGATGCTTGAAAGACCTGTACAGTCAGCACAAATATACTGGCTGCCATTCAGTCGAACTTGATAACAATCAAGTAAAAGCAGTGAATAAAATTATTATTCTGACCTGGGCTCAGAAAATGTTTTGAAGAGAAATGGAAAAATCTCCTGAGTGAATAAAGTAATGAAATACATTTTTTTACTAAAAGAAAATTCATCCAGCTTGCTATTCAAAAAATGTTGGTATACAGCAAAGTAATTGCTGATGTTTTAGATGGTTTAGCTAGTTTGATCAATATGGAGAGCGACCGAACAGATCAGGTGCAGCATTTAGTAAGTTCTCATCAGAATTAAAACCTCAATCAGCTCCTCGTCACTGCACACGTTAAGTGGATTTATTTTTAGCATGTAGAAAAACTGAGATACACTGTTGAAACTGCATTTCTTATTCTTATATGAATTAGGATTTAATGTGTAGTTAAACGTCTTTATACGTTAAACTTCTCAGCCTACTTAAGATCAAAGTGAACTGTATGTGGCCCATGATGGAAAATGAGTTTGACATCTCTGACCTACCTGAAGATCCCAGATTGCACCTCATGTTCATCTTAAAGTAATCTCTTGTAACAGAGGACTTTAAATAAATTGCAAAAGATAAAATTAGAATTCAAATCTCGAGGCTGTGAACAGACAAGATGCTGCTGTAAGTGTCTTTGGAGTGCTGATAGACGGATATGTGTTATTTCTATTTTTTCTAATCTCATATTCTACCACCAATGTGTCAAAACGTCAGGTAGAAGAGCATGATGAGGTCTAGCAAGAGTGGTGTGTGTCTGCAAAGCTACCCCAGGCATGCCTTTATCCATAGATTAGATCTGAACAAACAGCAATTAAGCTCAGGCAACAACTAAAGACACTAAATTACCAGGGGGACATATTTCTAACCCTTCTACCTGCTCTGAAATCAAAAGCTATAAGTTGAGAAATAAACAAATCCTCTCTTATAATAAAAGAGGCATGAGACAGAAAATTATACGTGTTGTTATTAGATTTTTATTAGATTAACTGTAACTGCTTTGCCACAATAAAAATACTAGATGTTTTCATCCCTCTCACTGATGATGACACTGCTACTGCTCGTCAGTGAGATGTATTTTCCTCAGTCAGAAGCAAAGATTCATAAGGCTGTACAACACTGATGAGATTAGGATCTTTAACAGTGTGTGGTATTCACATTGCAAATGACATATTTGCCTTTCAAACAGTAATGACAGCCAGAAAGCATGTGACTAATTAGATTTTGTATAACTCTTATGAGCAGCCAAATTAGTTCCACCCCAGCAAACTACACCTGGAGAGGGTGCAGGGCTTTAAACCAGTATTGTCCAGGGAAACCTACACTCTCTGCTCGGCTAATTTCTTGGACAGCGGAGCAGCCGTGTGGTCTCAGCTGTAATACTGCATACGTTTGATGTGGATCTGTTGCAAACTAAGATCTGCTCATTGGAGCCATTCCCAGAGTAGGTTTACAGAAAACTACTTGCATGCTTCTGTTGACCTTACTCGGTTCGATTTCCTATTATTGAAGTATTTTTTTACTGTGCTCCTTACACAGAGCTGCAGAAGCAGTGAGGGTGCACAAAAAATATATAGAGGAAGAAACAATTTATTGCAAGTGCAGCAGAGATTTTAGCCTTAAAAACTTCACTAAGGACGTTTTTTTTTTCCTCTCAACTTGATCTTAGATTTTTTTCTTATGTAGCGTAGTTTATTTAACACTGAAGAGAAATAATATATTTGAAACCACATTTTTAAGAGTTTTACATAAAGTTCACGAGCGAGCCACTGCACTGAAACATTTTCTCTGCTTCTTGCCTGCATCACATACCCAGTGAACAGTAATTTAATGTTTTCTTTTCCTGTTCACATAAATTAATTTCCGTTCTCTGGTTGAAAGTCGCAGACATTCACCCAGAGGCACAGAAACACTTGAGAGGCGTCGCCACAGATTCTGTCTTTGATTGTGCATTCGTGCTCATCTGCGTCTGGACAGGATGCCACTTTGTTGTTTCTGTTCATTGTCATAAAGAGCCGCATCGGGCCGTGGGTGACAGAGATATTCTCACAGCATCCTTGGGCACCCTGTCGGGTTGACACTGCATCTGTTGCCAGGATGGAGTGGGCAGCTGTTACCTGGAGGAATGTCAGCTACAGATTAGCGTCACAGCTCAATTATCAAAGCCCTGCTGATACACATCATTGGCCACGTTAGACATCACTTAAAGGCAGATAATTTAGAGCAATTTCTTGGCTCCCACTATGCCCGCTCGAGGTGCCCTTTACTTTAAATAGTCAAGCTTATAAATGACGGAGCGCATCTTGCATAGAGTTGCATTTAAATGGCTTAAATGTCATTCTACTTATTCTAACCCCCATCAATAAGATTACATTAGGCTCTCTTTCTAGCTCACGTTCACTGTGTAGTTTTTATTCTATTTTATTATTTAACCAGTGGGAGGGCTAATCAGTGTTTTTAGTAATGATAGCAGACACAAGCTTTAGGCTTCAGGGATAATAAAGTGTGTTTTCAGTTACGAGAATAATCAATGATCAAGCTTTTGTCTCAGACAAAGCATAGCTGTAGACACGCTGGTTCTCACTCCTATTTTCTTGACATTACATTTATCTTCTGGGTTTTTCTAATACTTTCCATGTGGGTCTAATTTGATCCAGAGAAGCTGTATTTTCCTCCACGAAGAAATGCTGCTGACAACTGTCCCAGCTTTTTCCATTAATGCCAATTTATTGAGAACAGGCTCTCCTTACCCCTCATGTACACTCCGTCTCCTTTCCTGAAGCAAGCCTGCGTTCTGTTATCAGAAGCAGACTGTGCTATTTACAGGGGGCTTGGTCTGCACTGTGCTGTGTGGTTTGAACTGCATAGCCTGTCTGTCCTTGATTTCATGCATGGTTATCCACACACAGGACAGCAGAGCTTGTTTTCTGAGTACCTTATGGTGGTAAAAAGACTCTAACAAGTGGCTTACGTGAGCAGACAAGGGTGGACAGAGACAGGCTGATTGGCCTGTGGTGTGTCAGAAATGAAAGCAGTCGACATTCAAAGGTGAACAGTGTAAGTGTAGTGGAAGCAGCATCTTCACCCAGGATTGACTGATTTTCTGTGTTCTTCAGAAATATTTATGTGCATATATATATATATATATATATATATATATATATGCAGAGTCCATTTCCATTGAATGCCTCCACCCTTATCTCAAGCCCCCTCAGGAGGAGTCAACTAACAACAGTGAAATATCCATGCAGTTGCAACAGCCAAATCCCCCTTAGGCAAAGGCAAAGCATCACACATCCCTACCCCCCACCTCTGTCCACTGCCAGGCTCCACAAACATATTCTGTATAATGTTGAATTTTCACAAATCTGCCCTGTCAAGCCTCAAGCTTTGCAGACAGCCTCCACACCCCGTTGCGTTTGAAGACCCCAGTCAGTCTATCGCTGCATAAGTACGTGTGTGACATGTTTCTTTCTGATGTCAAGCTTTTCAAGCATCCAATGCCAGCTCCTTTTCTCCGTGCCACGTCTGCCAATCCTCTCCGCTAGCCATCGCTCCCTGCCACCCCATATCCTCCTCTCGTCCTCTTTTTTTATTGAAGCTCGAGTGTGTCCCTCGATGAGCTGTGTGAGCTCTGAGATATCCATTTTACACCCCAAAGCCTGCCTTTCTCTGAGTGTTTTTGTGATGCTGTTCCTGTTTGTTTGCTGGCATGAAGAATGTAGCCGGAGTCTCGGTTATGTTGCTATTGTATGCTGGGTTGTAATGCAATATATCCTCTGGGTTGTGTTTTATTCTGTTAGCATGTTTACTATTCAAGCCTTAACTGAGAGTCCAAACTTGACACAGGGCATATAAAATGATTAAAATGTCTATTTTTTATTGTTTTGCAAGTCTTGAGGGTCATTTTGAACTGGTTTGTCCTGTTTTAATCATTCCCTGCCTTTTTCCTTTTTAGCCATTTGGGATCTGTTTAGATGTTTTATGTCACTTTCTTTGCGTCTTCATGGTTGGTTGCTGCCTCTTTGCAGGCTTTTTGCCACTCGTGACCAAATCTCTGTCCCCACTCCTGTCCAAACAGCAAGATTTTTATCTTCTAGTCCACGATTTATTTATTCCTGATCTCCCTCTAGTTTTTTTCCACTATTTGTCCACTCTCCTTTGGTCTGTTTCTGGCAACACTGTGCACGAATCCTTTCCTCTGTCCTACTTTTCTGCATTTTATTTATTTTCTTTTTTTTCAGTGTCAGTCCCTCACCTCCTTCAATGCCCTATTTATCTCTTTGGTTTGTGGAGTCGCAGGAACTCACTCCAACAGGAGGGGCCGTTTCCCCGGGCTTCACAGCTGTTATTGGCATATCACGCAGTTTCATCTTTAAAGTCATAACACTTTCTTCCTTTCTATAAGAAATTCCATTTCTTTCCTCGCTAAATTAGACGTTAGTCAGCACTTCAGGTAAGTGATACTAGGGAATGAAATTAATGCGGTAGAAATGATATGGTTTCGGGCTTGGTATTTCATAAAGGTTTCACATGCACACATGCTCAGACACAAATCATCCACATCCCAGCACACCACACCTCTTCCATCCAATCAGTTGCTTAAATTGTCCCTCTCTAACCAGGATATGACTCTTGAAAATGTAGCTGCCAGAGAAAATGTTTATATTGGACATCTCAAGGACCATTTATGTATCATGTAGGATAGAAAATCCATCGAGATGGAGTTCATATAATGCCAGTAGACCATTAAATTTGTGTGAAAAGACCTCTCGAGTGAGCAGATTGAACAAAGGCTGCAGTGAAGGCAGAGTGATTGAGTTCACTTTTCTTGACATATTTTTTGTTAAAGGCACACATCAAGGAGTTTTATCTTTGTGGAATTTGTATTAATGCTCTCCATTCTTTCATTTTGTTCAGCCTTGTTCCTACATTCTTGTTGCAGGTATCCCTTTCCAACCGTGTTCAGCACATGCAGTAAGAAGGACCTTGCCGCCAGTCTGGAGAAAGGCGTGGGAATGTGTTTGTACAACATGCCCGAGGTCAAGGTGCTTTACGGAGGCCAAAAATGCGGCAATGGCTATGTGGAGGAGGGAGAAGAGTGTGACTGCGGGGAGCCAGAGGTAAGGTCAACACAAAAGGCATTCAACCACACCTGCACCATTGGAGTGGATCAATCTCCACCTGTGTGGTTACCACTGAACAGGGCATGTAAAGCTAAATGTGAAAGTGCATAGAAAGCAAATGTTTTCAGTCAATCTTCCCCTTGGTGAGTTTGGAGAATCGGAATTCAGACAAATAAAAGAGTATCCCTTTCTCCAAGATGCCCAAAAACCTCCCAAAATATTCTCTGCTTATAGTAAACCATGTCTTCAAATCAATATGTTTATTCCCAAATGTAAGAAATGACTGGTTGTGAATGAATAATGCAAAAAAAACAAAACAACTTTTGTGCACTTGTCTTACTTGACATTTCCCTTGCAAACTGTGCTTTATGGAAACAATGTTACTGTCCTATAAGCAATCATCCAGAACCACTGAAAGTCTCAGCCACGCACTCAGACCCCTAAAACAAACCACAACAAACTTCCAAGTTAAACTTTCTCTTGACCCTGAAATGTGTTTTTATGACTTAAAAGCAGAGAAATCTAGTAAGCTGGAAAAAAAATACCAACCCAAAAACCAGCAAGCCACCCAAGGCTTCCCGTGTAAGTGTTTTATTTACATCACACCTTCTCTTGATTTCCCACATGTGTGGAGCGAGGCTCTGACAGGCCGCTCGGCTGATGCCATATCCCCGCTGAAGGCCCATTAATCAAACCACTGTATAACAGTGTGACAAAGGAAACAAACAAATCAGGTCGAGGCTGAAACACATTTTCTTTGGCTGTACCAGCTAAAGTCTGATGCACGCATCCGTGCACACATTGTTTCTTTCTCGTGTGCACAGCAGGATACACTACCCTGTGAAGGGAAGTGAAAATCGCATGTGGGAAGCAGGTAACACTCTGTTGTAGCCAACCCAGCTGCTTGGAAATCACAGGAAATATGGTGAGGAATATATCACTTGAAATTCCTGCTCAATATACAATGAAAATAGTGACAAATGCCCTTCAGAGGCATTTGCTAAGTCCATTAATTATCTTTGTACAGTGCAGAAAGTCATCTTGAGAAGCTGGAGCCACTAAATGCTTGTCACTTTCCTTATAAATGAACTATCGTATCTACATCCTGCACATATTATTGCCCCATATCTAATGATGTACTTCTCAGTCATCCATTTCTGAACTGTTAATCAAATTCAGGATTGCATGAGCGCTGGAGTCTACCCCAGCCTTTAATATGGCTCTCCAACAATTAGCTTGTTTTAAACTCCAATCAGACTGACACCGTGATTATAGCCTCTTCCAAGTTATATCCTAAAAAAACACTTGCTTCCTTTTGCTGCAAAATCTTAGCGTAATATTTGATTCCTCTCTGGGCTTCGACTTCCGTGTAAAATCTGCGTTTCATTCGTGTTTCTTTCACTTAATTTATTCTTGTTTTGCTGTCAGTGGCACTTTACTGTACTCTACTGTATTTTATTGTGGTTTTTATGTATTTTAGTCTACTTTAATTTACCTTGTGACTGCCTCTCTGTGAAAGGCACTTTACAAAAAAAATTACTTACTTAGTTTAAGAGAGAGGGTACATGTACAGGTCACATTCACATCTACATCCAATTAAGCTAACATGCATGACTTTGGACTCTGGGAGGATGCCAGAGTAACTGGAGAGAAGACCGGCACAGAGAGGTCATGCAAACTCAACGTAGACATGATCCCCTCGCTAACCTTCCTGTTGTGAGGCGGTGGTGCTAACTGTTCCGCAACCTTGATGCCCGTTATGTACTTTTATAACTTTATTAAAATGCTTATAGAAATCTGTGGATCCCTCCGTGGGTGTGCCTCCCCAGAAAGTCACTGACCCACCACCAAACCAGTCTTGCTAAATGATGGCAGCATAACGCTCTCCACGGCTTCTCCAGACCTTTTCACCTCTGTCGGAGGTGCTGATAGTAAGCCTGCTCTTATCTGTGAAAAGGACAACAGTGGTGGACCTACCAATTCTTCTCACGAGTCAATACAGATGTTTTGTTTTTGTTTTTTTCTTTTTGTTACGGAACTTATGCATAAGCTTATATGTTTTGCCGTTACATTTGCAAATAATTAGAATTTCAGCTTAAATTCAAACATTCAGGTGAGTTTTGACCTTTAGTTGTCTGAAAAGCCAGAAGCAGCGTAGAGTTTTGTGGCAGCTTAATTAACATTTACCAACTGCAGCTATAAAATGAGATATGAATTGTTGATAACAATCTGTAATCTGGTAGATTTAAATGACATTTATTGCCTAGTGGATTTTATACCTTGTTTTTCGCAAGCTCTGTTTACTCTAGAGATCCAAATATAGAGCCATTAGGCTAATAAGCTTAAAATACTGACATGTTAAGCAGAAAAGTTCAAATAGTTTTTACTGAAGTTGACACGATGTAATCGCCAGGACAGTCTTCGAGTTGATGCTTTTTCCAATTAAATGACTGCTTTTTTTTCTGTTTTCAACTCGCTGAACTTCGACTGACTCAACATTGCGTTTGTTCGATTAGTGCTGTTATTACTGTGTTCTCCATCATTTAGATGGCAGCAGATTGTATTTCGGTGAAGTCGTTATGTTTGACCACCAACAAACTAACCATAAATTTTCCATTCGGTAGTTCCATCTCTGCCAGTTTACCTCTTTGTAACCTCCATGATGTCAGCACACGGGCTTGTGCTTGTTAGATCTGCCGACCCACTTAGTCCAAGAGATGAAAGCAACTTTCTTCTTCCCTCTTAAAAAAAAAGGCCTACATCAGAGCCAAGAGGTAAACAGCCATAATCATAAAACCTCACAAACACTGAAAATTAGACATCCAACAACTCGCCTGCCTCCACCTTCAACACATCTTGTCATTACCTTAGGGCCCCACAGGCTAAACAGCTATGTTGTTTGTTTTTGTGAAATAGTGTGCTTTCTAGCACTGCTTGCACAAAGCTGATGTGTTTTGGGATTCAATAAAAGATAAACATCGACAGATAAACGCCTCACTGGGGATTTTTGTTACGGCGTTACTCCCCATCCAGCTCCTCCTGACACATGCTCTATCGGCTCATTTTCTGCAAGCTGATCTTGTCATTGTGGTAAAGTGTCTACAATCTTCAAATCCCGTTTCTGCTTCTGGCCACGATGCCCTAATAGTCAACTCCAAAACACGTTTCTGTTATCTGCATCAAATCTCAGTGGAGGTTTTAACACACGCCCTCTTAAGAGCTTCATCTGATTTCTATCTCTTGCTTGTCTTCTGTTTTTTTGAGGGGGCGTATTGCATTAAACATGTTCCTTTCCTTTTTTTCCCTTTTTTTTCACTACTCTAAATGTCTAAAGAATTTGCCAAATCCAAAACATATGAGCCTGAGTTTATATGTGTCCCTTCGAGGGTCTGCAGGTCAGGGTAGGAATCTCCGGACATCTCCCCTGACCTGGAAGTCTTTATCTGACAGGGAGCAGCCAGCAGTGGATCTTCAGGGAAGTGATCAGGTCCGCATGTTGTTAACTATTTTGTTTTCTTTTCCTCCAGGAATGCATGAACCCGTGCTGCAATGCCACCACATGCACCCTGAAGGAAGATGCTGTGTGTGCCCACGGACAGTGCTGTGAAGGCTGCAGAGTAAGAGATTTCATGCAGTTCTTGGTCTTTTTCACTTTGTCCTTCAACTGTTTTTAATTTACATGCACTCATACGTTCCTAAGAGCCAAATAAATTCTGTAAAAGCTTTTCAGAGCTTCACTTTTTATAAAAACTTTCTAAAACTCTTAATTCTCGGCAGAAGGTTATTACTGGTGTGAGTCTGCTTGTTTGTATAATTTCATATCTCGGGTGATTTTATTCCAAATTTGTATATCTTACATCAATAGGAAGGCTTCAATTAAATTCAAGTTCAAGTTGGATAGCCTAAGATTTGCTTCGTCTTAAATATTCATGGTTTTTGTTTGCCATGGAAATCATTTTATGTTATCTTTGGTCTTCTCTTTTCAAAAAAAGTACTTGTTGAAAATGTATTCGAAGGATTGCATTTAGAGAGCCATTGATGGCCTTGTAGAATTATATATCTTAAGATATAAGTACTGCAAAGTGTTATTCACAAGATACAGCTTCATGTTTTGTTTTTGCTGCATAAGTACAGTACTGTAAAATAATCTAGAGCTACTTTCCAAAGGTATTTCAAAGTTTTTCGTCAAACCTCGGCTGCTTTTTCTCTTATTTTCAGTCCTTTAACCTAATTGCTTTCAGAGGAATGTTTGTGGTGGTTGTTGTTGTTTGTTGTTGTTTAACACTGACCTATGAATTATTACAAGCATAAAAACTTACCAACCCAAAGGGTGAATCAGTGTTGTGTCTGCACATAACAGACAGCTTAACCGAATACCTTTAGTCACTTTGTTACCAGCAGCCTGTCACAAAAAACCCAATGTGCTCCTATTTCTTTACTTAAATCAATCACAAATGCCAAAGATAACTCAGACAGGTATAAAATAGCATTTTTGCACCAACAAGGTGTTTCCCAGAGAGCTATTACCTGAAAGCTTGGCATACCTCCGTATGGTGTGCAGTATGTCCTGAAATAAACAAATGCAGGACGAAAGAAGTGACGACCAAAAAAATCAATCTCCAACAAATGGACAGTATCTGAAAATCATGTCTTTAAGAAATAGGAACAGATTCGTCAATGACCTGACCAAGAACGCAAGAGATGCTTCTGGCCTTTCAGTTGATCCATCTACTGTTCACCAAAAGACTCATTAGAAATGGTCTCAGTGAAAGAGTGGCTGTTAAGAAGCCATTCTTCAGGAACAGAAACATGGAGAAAAGGCTGAGGTCGACCAGATTACAGAAGAACTGGACTGAAAATTAGAGGCAACTAAAGTCATTGAGAGATCCAAATTTGATCCAAATTTTTAGTTTAACTCCTCATCAGTATGGACGGAGTAGGTCAGGAGAGGCTCTGTCAGGGTTTGGACTGCATTTCACATTTTAGTTGTGGTGTTGGAGATCTTGTTAAAATTGATGCAATAATTAGCACAGAAAGGTACCGTCAGACTGTGAACCACCATGCATCACCATCTTGAAAGTGTTTGGTTGGCAATGGCTTCACCTGCCAGCATGATAATGATCTCAAACACACGGCCAATGGAGTAAAAGCATACCTGGGTAAGGAAAATAACACCATCAGTCATAGATTGGTCTCCCCAGAGCCTAGACCTCAACGTTATTGGAGGAGTGTGGGATCATCCTGACCCAGAACATAGCATCCAAAGAAAAGCTTTGAATGTCCTACAAGAAACCTGGAGAACTATTCCTGAAGACTACTTGAAGATATTACAAGAAAGCTTTCCTAAGTTTTCATATATGTTTTCCCATGTTTAAATTGTTTTACCAATTTCCCATTTTCCTGGTAAAATATAGAGAAATAAGGGGCTAATCGAGACTCTTGCACAGTATTATATTAGAAGCTATTTTTGGGCATGTATATGACCTTGTAGTTTTTCATTTCATTTTCAGATTTAAGCCCTTCCAGACACTTTTAAACTGTTAAACAATCTTACTGGTTTTATTTCAGCATCCAAAAGCTTTGATGTTTTCAACCAGTAATAACAGTGATCATCCCAATATTTCCAACACTTGATAAAACTTTTGATTACAGCACAAAACAGAAACTCGCAACACAATAGATGAGAGCAAAAACAAATTAAACTGGAGTCGACCTCAAATCTTCTTTAAATTCCTTTTAGAGATTATCTTGCGTTTGGCAGATCCACAAGAGAAAAGCCAAGGTTTATGGTCACGTCTTTCATTAATTAAGCCTTAACCTGCAAATATCACCTTTAAAACCCTTTATTGATGCAGACTGGCATAGCTTCATAGATTGAAATGCCCTCCTGTCCACCACTTCCATAGCTATGCGGAACATTTACAAAGCCCAAAAGCAAAAAAGAGCTAAATAAAGCTGCTGTTCAATGAGGCAGTGTTTATCTACTGTAAAAGGGGGTCTAATGTACAGAACTCTATATATTCACAGCTCAAACCTGCTGGCACCCTTTGCCGGGAAACCAGTAACTCATGTGACCTGCCAGAGTTCTGTACTGGTGCCAGCCCTCACTGCCCAGCCAACGTTTATCTACATGATGGACATGCCTGCCACAACGTTGACGGCTACTGCTACAATGGCATCTGCCAGACTCACGAGCAGCAATGCATCACTCTGTGGGGAGCAGGTAAATCAGTGGATGCTTGCCACCTGCAAATTTATGCATAATCTTTGCTTTTCTAAGGTAAAACATTGTTTCATTTTCATGATTACATTGTGGGGGGTGGTTTCTTGTTTGTCTCTGTACAAAGGAGCAAAGCCCGCCCCTGGGATCTGCTTTGAGAGAGTCAACTCTGCAGGCGATCCTTACGGGAACTGCGGGAAGGACTCCAAAGGCTCCTTTGCCAAATGTGATGCAAGGTAATGCTGCGGCTGCACTGATGTGGTAAAGGTAAAGAGAAATTACTGTGGAAAACAAAGCTAATTAGCTCACGTAGTGTCATTGGCAATCATCATTATGCTGTGACGTGATCTTCAATCTAAAGTTTGCATGGCTGAATAATGTAATTTCAGAAAGATAGCAGCTAATTAAGAAAGTATTCATGAATCAATTTATTCTATTTTTGTCAGCTAATTGTTCTTAAGATCTTTTCCCTTCTGGTAAATTCTGTAATCAAGCTTTTTGTTAATTGATGTAATTGCTTTGATGACCGGAGGACTGAATCACTGCAGGCCCCTTCAGCACTCTCTCATCCTCCTCTGCAGTTACTGATCTTCCACTGTGATTGACAGAGCAGCATTATGGCTTTTTTTTTTAAGTTGTACTATGTGTGTGTGTTTCTGTATGTGTATGTGCTCCATGCAGTGATGCAAAGTGTGGTAAAATCCAGTGCCAGGGTGGAGCCAACCGCCCAGTGATCGGAACAAATGCCGTTTCCATTGAAACTAACATCCCTCTGCAAGAAGGAGGACGTATTCTGTGTCGAGGAACACATGTTTACCTGGGCGATGACATGCCTGACCCTGGACTGGTGCTGGCTGGCACAAAGTGTGGAGACAACATGGTGAGTGATCAGTAATATAAAGGCCTTCAATTCAACCGTTAAAACTTTATTTATATTCAAGATTTAATGTAATGAATCGAGTACTGCTCACCATTATACCCCAGTATCTACAGCAGAATTTTATAATATTGTTCTTTTCTTTTTTTTCATTAACTACAGTATCGGTTAGCTTGTTGTTTGTTGTCCTATAAAAACAGGATGCAGTTTAATTCATATTCTCTAGAGATGCTAAAAGGCTCGCAAGTGCATGAACCTGAAGTTGCATTCCCTTGAGGAGTACCCGACCGTACAGCAAGGTTTTCACTTCCTATAGAAAATGGCCAATAAAGCTAACTGTGTGAATCCACTGAGCATTTTTGCACATCTTGCTTAGGGCTGAATAAGACTTTTTTTTGAGCTCTTGGTTTTATTAGGTGTGTCTCTCAACTTTTCTCTGTCTTTTTGTTCCTCTCCAAACTTCTCTCACCACATCACTGACATCAGTCCCTACTCCTGCCAAGTAGGAGGCTAATAGCTTTCGAGTGGATAACTTACCGACCTAACTGCCTCTTCAATCTACAACATTTGCTGATTTGATGATAATCGGTTGAGGGAGCACACACTGATCAGCCAGGACATTAAACCCACCTGCCTATTATTGAGTAGATCTGTTTCCATATTGCCAAAACAGCTTTGACCCATTGGGGCAGGGTCACAAATGCTGGGCTTGGCCCATGGTTTCTGGCACCAAGATGCTGGCAGCAAATGCTTTGAGTGACATGCTGGGACCACATGGACTCTTCATTGGACCCCAGAACGATGCCTTTTTCATGCCTTTTGATCCTCGAGTCATATCAGGTTTTGGGAGGGGTTTAAGGCCAGTATGCATGATCTGAAATTATTTTTATGGACATAGTAGGTGTTGGAGTTATCACTTGACTTGATTGGTGAAGCTCCTGCAAGTCAGAATAGGTCATTGAGCATTAAATCCTTGCAGATATTCTTGATGCCTGCTCTCAGGCATTTTTAGATGATTGCATTTACCAAATCCCCCCAGAGCTGTGGATTTGGACTTGTGAAAGTCATTTGTGATTGAAACTTGGCTAAACGTGTGAGGGCTGTGTCACAAAAGAAATTAACCAGGTTTCACACGGTTGTTCTTAACACAGGAGACATTTACTGTATTGCATAAGGTTACGTATAAAAAGTGTTTCAAATTGCTGCGTTTCTCTTACAAGCAGTGGAACTAAATAATAGGGTCTACAAGTGTGCTTTTTCGGTTGCCTCCGGGGATGTACCTTGGTGCCTTTGTACCTTCCCCATTGAGCTGTGTGTGCAAAATGGATGTCAGCCAGGTTAGTTTGTCTCCTGGCTACAGTCTCCCAAGTCATGACTTAGCGCCCTGGAAACTTTGATGGCCTGGAGGTGGCTGTTTGTCATGTGCCTTTGTTCTCTAAAAAAAGGATTTGTATTTCCATGCCAATCAGGGTATTAAGTTAGCAGCTCACAGCCTGCACAGCAATACACAGCAAAATCACCAGTGTTAAATTAACACTGGAGATTTTGCTGTGTAGCAGTGAATAAGATGAGAGCTGCTTGCCTAATGCGGGCCTTATTTTCTACATAAAAGCAACCGTCTTTTTTACATTCTGATGTTTTTGTTTGATCTAAAGAATAGAAAGCTTATTGTGATTTTTGCCTCTTCAGCCCCGCACCGCATTGCAGCTACCTGAGCAGCATTCGGCACTTCCACCTGAGTGGGAAATTGCTTATTTCGCTGTAAATCTCCCACAGACGTCTCTTCAGATGTTAGCCTAATCATGACATTTATATGCAGCATGTGTAGTTTTAATTGATCATGTTAATTTCAACTTCAAGACCGTTTGATAAAAATTCACAGGGCAGCTGCACTCTTCTGTTTGAGTTAGCAGCAGGCATCAATGATGCTCCTTTATGATGTCCATAAATAAGATATTTTCCAGCTGTTCTGCAGAAGTATAAACCCTTCTTCTTATTCTTAGTATTTCTGTTCATCTTCATGGACTCTTGAATTCAGCACCTCCTGAAATATTTAATGGTGCTTTTCTCTTTATAGGTGTGCCTGAATCGGCAATGCCAGAATGTCAGCGTCTTTGGTGTGCATGAGTGCTCGGGAAAGTGCAGTGGACGTGGGGTGAGTGCAAGTACCTATTAGCTCAAATTTTTGTGTTAAATTATACACTGTAGCCTTTGAAACAGTGTCAAAAGTGCATTTGGAACAGCTACATATACCCCGTAATTGCAAACAACAGCAGAGCAACAATGTATTTACAATACAGTCTTTGACTTATGGCAGCTTCTCCTATTACGTACAATCAATCTTCATTGTTCCACCGAGGTTAAATCAATCACTTTTACAGCATCATTTAGGGGCTACTTAAATTGTTGTCCATCATCTTTTTTACTACACAAAGGGAGAAGAGCCAGTGCAGCACGTCAGGGTGTCCACCTGCACACAATAGTCCTTTTTTTGCAGCATAAAAGCAGCTCGCACTGCTCTAAAATGATCACCCTTTTCTCTTATTAATAATTCAGCAAAGGGTGCTTTTATGATTTATTTAGTTTGTTGTTTAGTTCTGTGAATCAAACATTCACCGCAGGCGAGATGAATTTACAGACACCAACTCAATTACGGCATCGTAAAGCGCCGAGATTTTGTGCAACAAGAAATCAAAGCTATGATTCTGAGATATTTTTTTTATCCTCTTATAATTTGCTAAATGTCTGTGAAACAAATTAGCTTGTAAATGGAAAATAACAGCAACAAACAAAATATTGTAGCCGCGTGTTGATTGGCTCAAAAATAATCACATTAAAAATGACTTTGTGGGGAAATTTGAGAAAATTATTTTCCCACTGTGCGAAGTAGAGCTGCATCTCCCCTCCTGCAGAAATATCTGCCAAGAATAATTTGCCTACCATTTTGTCAAACACCTCGCACAGTACGAGACCTGACTGGGAAAGCAAGCAGTAATGGTCTGAATTTACCTTAGGAGCTTGCCTGCAAGTCCTCTTGCTTTATCTCACAATGCATGCGCTGTATTGACGCTGGAATCTATTTTTTGTTACTTATTTAGCAGGTAAAAAAGCACTTTGGGGGCTTTTTTTCTGCACCTTTTAAACACAGATCAATGCCACGTTTTCTATAAATAATCGGATCAAAATGTGTGTCTGTGTGCACCAGAGTAGCTGATTGTGGTTTCATCTAATTACCATTTCAAGCACATAGATGTTCTTAGACTTTTAAAAGTAATTAATGGCTTTTACATGTGCGCATATAGGAGATGTAATCCATTTCTCTATAGCTGCCCCACAGAGTTTTAAAGAATTTGATGCCTACTTAGATTTCGCACATCTTTCACACATCTGCTTCAGTTTTTATTCATGACGCATTATGGTAACATTTCCCTTCGCACAAATATAAATCTCGCTCAATCCATAACTCCCTCTCAACCCCCCAAGTGCCTCTTAACCCTATCAGTTGATGCAAAGGAGTGTCCATGGCCTGGAGGCAGGGAAGTCTCTGGACTGTACGTCTGTGCTATATTAATCCCCTACAGCTGCTCAGCTCTCTATTTGTCTCCTCTTCTATCCACCTGACAGCTGGACTGCGTTATTTCACCAGGGAATCCTCCTGGATCAAACTTCTGCACTGGAAACTCGAGGCTTTAGGGGACAGTCTCTCCCTTCCACATGCTTTATCTATTATAAGTGTACACACACAAGCACAGTCAGTGCTCTGTTGGATTGCTTTATTTAATGGTTTGTGACCAATTTAGTTTGCACCTTGTTATTTTGCTGTTAGATCTAAGGCCGTTTGATACTATTTGATGCCGGAGACAAAAGAAATAGTCAATATTGCATCTAATACACACTAAAAGTACCTTGTTTACAGGTTTGCAACAACAAGAAGAACTGCCACTGTGAAGCACACTGGGCACCGCCGTTTTGCGAGACAGCCGGCTTTGGTGGGAGCATTGACAGCGGGCCAATGAGAGCTGCAGGTAGTGTGGACAGTTTAAGTTCTATCGTCACTCATCTAGGCAGACAAACAACAACACTAACTCAGAAATAAGCAGGAACACAAAGCTCCTTATACGTCTCTTTCTTGCAGAGTCATTTCTGGATTAATGTGTGGTTTGGACTAAAGTGTAACTTTCCTAGTGCAACACAACTCCCTTTCCACCCTGTAATACATTATACTGTAAACAGTTTTTATTAAAAAAAGAAAAAGAAGGAATAGAGTGAGAAGCAGAAATGAGCAGAGAAATGTGAACTGTGTGAACTGCTGGCCATGGCCGAGCTGTAACGGTCTTTACGTTATGTCCTGTCATTGTTCCGTGCTGTAGATGTGCGTGTGTGTGTATTAATGTGCGTGTTGTCATATATGGCATCAGCTGACAGCGTGCTGATTACTGTGGCAATCCTGGTCACCCTGGTGAGTCTAATGGTAGCCACCGTAATCATCTTTCTGAAGAGGAAGACTCTGCTGCGCTTCCTCTTCACCAATAAGAAGAGCACCTTGGAGAAACTCAGGTAACATTTCCCTCTGAAAACCCGTAAGAAGAAAAAAATTTCATAAAAATTTGCATTTTTGTTTTCTTGCAAGTTTATTTATGGGAAACTTGTACACACTTTTTTGTTGATATGGGTAATATTTCTGCACTGAGAAACAAGAAAAGGCTTCATTTCTAATGTGCTCTACCTTCCCTATATCATACCATAGCAGGAGGCATGTAGTGAAATATAAATATAAATGTCTAAATTAAAAAAACTGCTTACACTGTGCTCATAGATCCGTGGAAGCTACCAGGCCAACCAGCCCCATCAGAAGCGAGTCCATGTACAGACCCACACCGCAGCGCAAGCCTCCCCCCAAACCCTCCGGGGCTAACATTTTTAAGGTCAGTGTCTCCATAATGTGTCTGTCAGACAGCTTTCTTTATGCGTGTCGGCCTACACCGTGTCTTCATACAACCGTGAAATTCCTCTATATGAGCGTGTGCGCGCTCATTTCTGTCACAGGCCGTTTGGTTTCTTTTGTAATGATGACATTTTCTTAGAGCACTTCACTAACATGCAGTCAGGCCTCGGCGTAGAGCCGTAACGCTTCCATGCTCGTTGACAAAACAAGATGATGGCATGCCGGCTAATCGATTCGGCCTCACTCTATCTGTCACTCGAAGCAGTATTAATTACAGTGTCGTTGTTGAAAGGATGCGGAGAAACTTTAATTGAAAGATTACACTATCTATGAGAGATTGTAATGTTGTTATTTGAGCCTCTTTAATAGTTGTTTGTTTGTTTCGCTGTGAGAATGAAGCAGAGGTGATTGATTCAGGCTGAGGAAGAAAATAGGCTTTGATTTGTTTGTTGGAAACGATAAGCACAGAAGGAGATTGCCTATCACTTGTGTTTGTGTGCCAGAATAAAGGCACTTGCATTTATTTATCGTGGGTGTGTGGATCTGGTTTGTGTTTGCACTCACCAGTATCTGCAAAAAATGTGCAAAAATTGTTATATTAAATATAATAACTGAGTGAGGTCGATCTGTCTGTCTGTTCTCGTTATTCTGATTACTTCAGCCAGTTGTCAGAAGTCCAGATGTCAGTCAGCTGTCTTTGAACACATCTGCATTTTCTCTTTATGTGAATGTGTGCTGTCCAGCAGCCAAATCCTTTATGGCCATTTTTGGTGTTATTGGGGGTTTTTTATTTTCGTTTTTTCTGGAGCGGAGGGTGAACAGCTGGTCAGGACATGTTGTCAGACTTTTACAATTTCACAACATCACATCTAATGATTTTGTTTTCCAGTTTTATGGCTGATTCTGACATCAGCTTTCTGACGCTAATGAGACTTTATGACTAAAGTTGGGTTTTACTTTTATGTTACCTCAGTTTCACCCTAATATCACAGGCTTCAGCTTTTAGAACCATTAGACAAAATTAGGCTGCACCTAATGACTTCATTGTGCAGATTGTGTGTTTGATTATTTTCATGTCTGAAAGGGTCTGAAAGGTTCAGAATATAGTGAAAATAACCGTCAAACCATCAGCTATTGGCCAGCAACAGATCAGTGCTTCAAACAGTCCTTTTGGAGCAGACTTTAAACAAATGGGTACGCAGCAGTGGCACACTGAACAACCTGTGTGGTATTTTAAGCTGAAACTTGAAAGACACCTTCTAGGGACATGTGAGACCTGAATTAACTGGCTAATAAGGGGTGTAATATGGGACCTTTAATTTAGGATCTGTGAAACCAACCGGGGCCAGACATCAATAACTGTTTTTTAAAGAGAGGCATGAGCCGAAAGGCCATAGGACACCATCTAATATAGTCTAGAGGGTAGTAAGATTTAATCCAAAGTGTGTGAGACATTTTGTAGTCTTTGTGTCACCTCAGAAATATATTTTGATGATGTTCTGTGTGCAGTGAGACTCGCTAATGAGTCCACGTGGATCCAGAATTAACATACAAACCTGACCCAGATACAGCATGTGGCAACCATTCCTAAATACTTTCAGTTGCTGCTTGAGCTTTTCAACATGTAATGTTTATCAAAAGGAGGCAGTTAAGCTGGTGCGAGGATCTGGATTCAGCCGAAGTGGCTCCTAGGTGAGGTCATTTCAGCGTGTCGTAGAAGTGGGAGGAAATGAGGTTACGTTTCTCGGCTGACCCGAGAACGTCGATGGATGGGTGGAAATGTCCTCACAGTTCAGAAGCTGCAGCTGAAATATTTGTGACATTTTGCTTAATAAGAGAAAATGAATCATCAAAATGCCTGTCTGCGGTTCACACATTCTAATTATTTTAGCACCAACAAGACTAAATTGCAGGGGTTTAGAAAATAATCTTGGTAAGAGAGAGTGGAAGGTAAAAGCCTGTCAGATGAGAATTTTCACATTTGCATATGTTATATTTAAAAAAGCAGGTAAAGTTTAATTTAGTTATAGTTTCATTCTTCATCTGTCAAAGACTAAATATAAAAACTGTGATCTCATGAGAGAAAAGATGCCTTGTTCCAAATTTGGCCGCAGTCCCTGAACATAATGTATAAAATCAGTTTGATTTCTAAGTTTTAGTTTCAGGATCATTTTATTATGTATGCTACCTCACTACAATTTATGTATTACTGGAAATAACATGTGCGATCTCTTTTCAGCCATCTCTCCTGAGTGCAGAGCCTCTTCTCCCACCGCACAACTTCCACTCTCACAGCCTGCGCAGACTGCCCCTCTACCAGCCCCTCCACATCAGTCAGCCCATGCCGGTGTCTCTCAGTGTGGGGCAGCCCACCCTGCCTCTTCTGCCGGCACACTACAAAGTCCTGCCGACGGACGCGTCCGGCTCCCCGCCACCTAGGGTGCAACCTTTTCTCAGCCTGCCACGCCATCAGTCGTCGTACAGAGTGGACCAGGTTAGTGTGAAAAAAAAACCAAAACGTTGATAAATGCTTTTATTTATTTAAACACTGACAGACCCTTTTTTCACAGCACAGCGTGACTCACACAGAAGTGTGTTTAATATCATCACTAACACTTCTGTTTACCTGCCACTTCATGGCATAATTGCTGTCGTGAAACAGGTTTAATGGACTTCCTTTGATCTCACAAGCTTTATCTTTGCCTTCGTCTTAAATTGTTACTGTAAAGTTTAAAATTGCAATTTATTTTTGTTGACCACAGCTTTAATGGACTGTACATTCTCAACAGCCCATTAAATTCAAGTTGTGTATATGTTCCTCTACATTACTCCAGACTATATTCTCAACCACGCCACACATTTCTACACTTATTTTCCACAATATCTAGGCCGCCATCAATTTTATTACATTTCAGTAAAGTGCCAAAGTAACCTGCCAAGACCTGAAGCCTCCCTGAAATAGGTCACGGTGAACATTCAGGTATTTTTTTTTGTTAAAGTTACATCCTCAGTCAATTGCAATGAATCCCTGGCATTTAAGGACACTGTGACAGCTTAGATTTGAGTCAGTTTGCAAAAAAAAGCAATCTTCCTCAGCAGATGAAGTTTGCTTAGCACTTATGGAATAGCAGATGCTCAAATTTCACGTTTTCTAAGCACTTTAAGCCCACCTCATCTGTAAAAGCTAAATTCTTTACCTTGGAAAAAAAGTCGCTGACTCGATCAGAAGTCCTTACGGTCCTTAATTTGAATATCCACAGTTCGATGATTACAGGGCAGACTCCATCTGCAGAGGAAGATTCATGTGGTGCGGCTGAAAGGTCCAGATATTGTGCTGAGATAAATGTGTGTGTGCTTGGAGATCAGAATCAGAAGCAGTGGTGTTATGAAATTGTTATGCATGATTTTGTTATGCATGATGATTTACTTTTTTTCTCTTTTGATTTCTTTGATACGTTTTATAGAAATGTAACTTCAACAATAAACAAAGCAGAATAGAGCTCGCTGTGGCAGATGAAAAGTGCATTTTAAGTCTCAGAACCTACTAAAAGTAACAGAAACCAATGGATTGTAGGGTAAGAATTAATATGAAAAGCTATGTACCCTTAAAAAATGCTCCACAGTAATGTAAAATATATGCAAATTGTAGCTAATGGCCTAAAACTTGAACAGCCACCTGTGTCGTCATTTTTAAAGGCTGTAGCTAAATGTTGGATAACAGAACCTGCTGGATTTCTGCACTGCAGTGGGTTCGCCTGCCCACATATCGACAACAAATTCAATCTGTCTCCCTCACGGTGACCCAGCTCCTGAGTAAGGTGCTGCTTTCTGCTGAGCCGGCAGAATCAGAGTCAGTGGAGATAGTAAATCCATCTGTCCGCTCTGGTGGTGGATCCAAATCCCGATTTGTTCCCGGAGTAGCACAGCGAGGAGAGCTGTGCTGGATGACGGCGCTTTGTGAGCCACAGCGGGGTGCAAGGGAAATTGGCAGATGTGTCTGTCTGTTTAAAATAGAAAAATAAGGAGGAAGACATTCGTTTTGCATCTGTTTCTCTGTTTGCGTTAGAACATAGTCCCAGATGTTAAAGCAGAGCACGGAGAAAGGTCCGGTTTGTATACCTCCGAGGATAACATGGTGGAAATTAAATGAGCACATGTGCTCAAGTTTTTTTGAGATTAGTAGACACAAATAGATTGTCTCAAGAATGGGATCAGGTTTTTAAAATGCAGCGATTTGCCAAACACTTTCAAATGCCTCCTTCTGCAGTTTTTATAATAGAGGCATATCCCCTGTAGGCTTCCTAAATCACTTTATTTCAAGTATTGTATTTGCTGTCCCAAAAACATACAATTATCCCACATAAGAGCAAAAAAACGAGAGAAAAGTTTTGTAGCAGAACTTTCATAAATTTCTGCCATAAATCACCTGATGATCATATACAATCAAAGGAGCTGCTACCTTTATTAGATCAACTTTATGTGGGGTAGTAGTTAAAACCATCAATATCTGTTACTGCCACTTATACATTGATGACTCTGTACTAACGGTTATATTTCAGTCATAATAATGCCTGACCATGCAAGAGATGCTTCTGCTTTTTTACATACATAAATTACTTTATACAATGTAAGTGTATTTTAAATATATATTAAAGCATTGGCTACTTTTGCATTAGTGAGCAGCAGAAACACCTGGCATCGCATCCACTTCTGAATGGTTTTGTGGTGTCCATGTTAAGCTTTGCAGCATATTACCCTTGATTGCAATGACTGCGTGCCAACTAAAGATGTACTTTAGCTGAAAGGCCACTGTTTGCTCTATAAATTGGCTGCTCACTGCCTGCCAAAACAGTGAAATCCCGCTACCTGCTAATATCTGTTAGCTCGTTTCATTGCAATGAAACAGATGGGCGAAGTAGAGATGGCACATGTGGGTCAGAAACAGAAGACAGAGTTCTGCTGACATTTAATAGCAGGCCAACAAGGACGAACAGGACATCAGTCCTTAAAAAGAAAGCGTTTAACAAGTTTATTGTAAGACTTGACACAAACCCCAACCTCCGCTCTCTGTGCCAGTATGTCTTATTTTAAACAGCGCCTTGTCTTGCAGTGTTTCTCTTTGTGCCGAGCGCAGTCCATTAATATCAAGGTGTTTCCAGGGCAGTAAATTTTATCCCACGTTTGTTGCGATGAAAACAAAACTGCATGGGACCCGTTTGTTTTTTTTATCTAGTCTTGCTGAAGGAAAAATACAAATCAGATACCCGTAGAGTCCAATAAATATGAAACAGATCAGTTTTGTTGCACTGCACAAGCATACTGCAGCGTCACACTGGCGAGGAGTGAAAATCGTGCCTTTCCAAAATGTCATCTTTTAAGGAACCTAGAAAAATAGTTTTGTTTTTGGCAAGACGACCGCGCATTTTTCAGTTCCTCCGGTGGGTTTTGAAAGGTGCTTGTAGGCTCAGGGCTCATAGATCTTTCTCAAGCCACAGAGGACGGCGCAATCCTTCATTGTGAATTAAGACATGTGAACACCACCAAGTTTCCAGTTACAGTTTGAGGTTTTCTGCCAAGAGTGGTATTACAATGCACATGGGTCTTGGATTAATCTTGCATTACAGTGGATGCATCTGTCTATTTACATCTTAGTTTTTTCTGCTTTTCCCTGGAAAACAGCCTGATTTTCTTCCCTTAAAGAGTTGGTCTTCACTTAAACTTAATTCATGTAGAAGCTTGGCAGTAGTGGAACGACGCTCACAGGAAAGGACACAGTGGGTGATACACAATATTCACACAGATATCTCAAATTGGATCACATAAAAATCCCACTGTATACACGTTATTACCACAAACACTACATAATTAAGGAAATTCGATTAAATTCAATGTTTTTTATACAGCCCCAAATCACAACAAAAGTCGCCTAAAGGCACTTTATATTGTAAGGTAGACCCTACAATAATACATACAGAGAAAAACCCAACAAACATATGACCCCCTATGAGCAAGCACTACTGCTTGCTCAAAGTGCTTTGGCCACAAAGGAGCTCTATGCAGTCCTGTGAAAATTTAAGAATACTATTACCGCTTCCACGAGAATTAAGCCGGTAAGTAGAAGCCAGGTGGTGCTATTCAAATGCACTTCATTATGCACAGAAGTGGTAATCCCAGCAAATTCACTCCAAGTTCAGACCGTCCAAAGCTCAGAAAAACACAAGAGCTGCATCTCAGACTCTACAGACCTCAGTTAGGATGTTAAAGTTCATGAGAGTATAATTAGTAAAAGACTGAACAAGTACAGTTTGTTTGGAAGGGCTGCCAAGACAAAGCCTTGCATCTGAACAAACAACAAGACTGCAGCAACAATGTCCTTTGGATAGACCACCAGACCAAACAGGCGATGTTTGGCCATGATAACTCGCCCCACGTTAGGCAAAAACCAAACACAGCATTAATTTGGGCTTGTTTTTCAGCCATGTGACCTTCCAGTCACTGAGTCAACCATGAATTCTTCTGTATACCAAAGTACCGCGGACTCAAATACGAGGCTATCTGTCTGTCGGCTTAAGCTTGGCCAGGTCATAAAACAGGAAAATAATTCCAAGTACGGCAGCAGAATGCCGAAAAGGAAAAAGTTAAAGTGCTGCAGTGATCAGCACTTTAACTGTGATCTAACTGTGATTTAACAGTGATCACACAGATACATTCACTTCATTCTTGCTGAAGGTGGTTCTATAAGCTTTTGAGCCAAAGGGTGTGTTTTTCACAGGGCTGCATGATGTCCTATGAAGACTTCCTTTTTCACATGACTGTCTTTAACAACATGCAGTAAATGAAAAGAGCTCTTCTTGTTCTAACTGCTTCTTGCAGACATGACTCTTGTTGTGGCCGAGCAGATGTCAGCAAAGCTGTTGTAAAGCTTTTATTTTGGACTGCTGGTTGGAAAAGACTGGCAAGAAAAATTGTTAGGAGGATTTTATTTATTTTCTGACATTTTATGGACCAGCTTCATTTCTGGTTTTATCCAGAAATTAAACCGCAGATTATTCTGCCAAAAAATGAAAACATTTGGTATTTGCTGCTGTAATATTAGTTTCTCCTTGCTTATTTCAACCTGCAGCAACACACTAACATACACTCCATGGACAAAGTGCAGGGTGAGTAAGAATAGACACACGATTTTTGGAGCTTGCCTGCATAGATTTACATCCATTCAATCATCAACACTAGACAAGGTAAGGTCTGACTCATATCTCCATTTAAGGTGGATGGGGTTGAGGTCAGGGACTGATACACAAGCTAGTCAGTTCTCACACACAAAACTATTCAACTCATTTTTATGAATCGTGTGTTCCCCTCAATCATGCCATAAATTTTGTGGGGTTTTTCTATTATATAAACATTCACTGGATATTTTATTAGGTTGATCTTGCTAGTACCAGGTTAAACCCCCTTTGGCCTTCACAACTACCCTTGTGGTAGCAAGTTTACTGGAGCAGCTTTTCTATTCAAGGCCATTTGTCAGGTTCATGAAACCAGTTTAAACTGGTTTGAGCTTTGTGACTTGCTGGAAGCAGCCATCAAATGATGCTACTCTGTTGTCATAGAGGGATGAACATGGTGAGCAACAATACTTAGGTAGGCTGCGCTGTTAAAGCAAAGCTCAGCCACAGCACACCACCACCAGCGGCAGCCTGAATTTTTGATACAGGGTAAGATGCAGCATCACTTCATCTTGTTTATACTAATTTCTGAATCCCATGCAAATGTCACAGCATAAACTGAGACACATCAAACCAGACAGACCTGATTTTTCCAGTCTTCTAATCCAGTCTAGTTTTGGTGAGGCAGTGCAAATTGCACCCTGAGTTTCCTGTCCTCGGCTAACAGGAGTGGTACCCAGTCTGGTCTTCTGCTGCTCTAGCCCATCTGCTCAAGGTTCTAGATGTTGTTTGTTCAGATATGCTCTTCTGCACACCTTGGTTGTAACTTGTGAGATATTGTTGCCTTCCTGTCAGCTTGAAGAAGACTGGTCATTTTCCTCTGACCTTTGAAATCAACAATCACCCAGCTGCTTTTTTTTTCTTTTTTTTTTTGGGGTGGGGGTTGGGGGGGTTGGACTAATCTCTGTAAACCCTAGAGATGTTTGCGTGGGAAAATGCCAGCAGATGAGCAGTTTCTGAAATATTCAGACCACCCTGTCTGAAACCAAAAATCAAAGTTACTCAAATCACCTTTCTTCCTCATTCTGATGCTCAGTTTAAACTTTAACTGTGTCTGGTGAGTTTAAAGTATCACTGCATTTGAATTTCTTTATTGCAATTTATGTAAAAAAAAAAAAAAAAAACGAAGAAAAAAAGCATACATGCAGTTAGTGTTGCCATGAAAGATTGTCACATTTGAGGCGCCTGGGTTGCGCAGCAGTGAACACACAGGTTTATAACTCTTGCATGTAGATGTGACAAACTCGGTCACATCTTGGCTGCATTCATGAATGTTTTAAACCATCCAGCTTTCTGAGTCTTATCCATGCATGATGTGGGGATTTTTTTCTTCTTCCACATGCAGATTACTTAAAGTTTGCTCATGTAAACCTGCGTGCGTGTGCCATGGCGTGGGCAGTTGTGGGAAGGTTTTGTGCATGTCCGTTTGTGTGTGTGTGTGTGATAGCAGCCAGGCAGCTGGTAGCAGATGTTTATCAACTGCGCGCTCCCTCTGTGTAGATTAGTACCACATGATGACACCTCATCCAGATAACCTTCTACCCTCTCACAGCACTGCCACAGAGGTGGTGGAGACGAGCAGGGGGAGGTTTGGGATTCATCTCATGTTAGCTGTGGGAATTCAGAGGAGATAATGATAACACAGTGCCCTCTAGTGAAACGCATTTGCGTCTGTGTTCAGATAGCTGCTGCACAACTAATCCATACTGAAAAAAAAGCTTAGAAGGTCACTTGCTCTGTGCACTGACTCAAGATAAGACTGACGTGCTTTGTGGTGTTTTTTAAATTAGTACATGAACTAAATTGGTACTTTTTGTGTTCTTTTTATAGGACTTTGAGAAACCCAGTCCACCCCAGAAGCCCCTACCTGCAGACCCACTTGGGAGGAGCTCTCGACTGGGTAACAGTGTCGCAACAGCAGGGGGGCACATCCCCGGGAAAGCGGCCCTTCCCATACCTATCCCCACTGTGCCAAGGCCTCCACCCTCCATCCCTTTACCAAGCAGGTCTGTGGAGCATGACAAAAAAATACACTACTTAAAAGGCCTTTTCAGACGTCTTCATCTCTCTGTTAAATTGATGGCTTTTTTTGTCACTTAGTTTTTGGTAGTTTATTTAAAGAGACTTAATTCTTGTGTGACATTTTGCACCTAAGAAGAAGCCGTAGCAGTTCGGGAAAAGAGTAATGTCATCTTTTCTGTCACAGGCTGCATCACTAATGGAGTTCAAGTTATTTTGTGATTAAAGGCTAATTAATGATTGTTGTGAGCGCGAGGGACGCTCATTTACTTGTGAATCTTTTGACAAATTTGTTCACCAACCTCATCATTTTCAACTCTCACAACACTCATTAAATTCAGCTTTGCTGACGCGCTCTGTGTGAAGTATGCTGTTGGATATTCATAACTTCCTCCTTATAGTTGGGAGTGCTAGCCTGGCTATTACGGTGGTTATACAAGGATTATTACCTCTTCTGTCCCAAAGCATGAGGGCAAATAAAAAATTGTTTTTCGCTGCATAAACTTTTCGCATTTGTGATGCTTCCTGTTTTATTAAACCACTTTTATTATCGCTGTACACAAAAGCAGTGAAGTGGAGGATTTGATATACTGAAGCAAACAAAGCATGCTTTTAACGCAACAGCATTAAATTTCAGTTGTACGTCACCATCATGCAGAATGCACAACTAGTTTGGATTTATTAATTCCTCTGGATTACTTATAGTTAGTTTACTAGTAAAAGTCATATTTCTTGCAGTTTTGCCTCTGAAAACCACCACACTGGAATTTGAATCAAATATACACTGTTTTATTGAAGTTCAGCCTTTAAGCTTTAATTTAAGGGGATTACTGACATTTTTAGACACAGTCCCACATTTTGAGAGACTCAAAATTAATTGGACAAACTGACATAATCTTAAATATAAGGAAAGTTTTTAATAATCTGATGAAAAGCCTTTGCAGTCAATGATTGTCTTAAGTCTAATATCGCTAGACCTGTACTGCAGCTGGCTTCAGTTGCTTCTTGTTTGTGGCTTTCTCTTCCTCCAGTTTAATAACTGAAAAGCATACTCTATTTTGTTGGGATCAGGTGACTGAGCTGGCTGTTGAATAGAAGAAGAAGAATGTCCCATTTCCTTTCCCCTGAAAAACTCTTGGGAGTCTTTTGGAGTATGCTTTGGGCCATTATCCATTTGCACTGTGAAGCACTGTCCAATCTGGCTGAATCTGAGCAGAGAGTATAGCCTTGAACACTTCCGAATTCATCCTGCTACTTCTATCGGCAGTCGCATCATCAATAAACGCGAGTCACAAATCCAGCTTGGCTGAATTAGTTTCTTTTCATTTCGATCAAAGGCTCTAATCTGTCCTTCTTGATGTAAACTCTATATTTCTATTCATGAAGGCATCTCTCGATTGTACAGCGATGCTGAGTTTGTGTTGGTTTAGTGTTACTGAGCTCTGAGTACCCCAGATTGTTTATTTGGTGACTTGTAAAGCTTTTGTTCTCTCACTGATAGATTTGTTTTGTTTTTTAACCTAGTGATGGCCTCCTTCACTTACACTGACGTTTCTTTGAGCCTCATATTTAAAATTACAGTGGAAAAGTATAAAATATAAATTGAAAACTTTGAATTGACTTCAGATATTATGCCTGCTTCACTTGTCACAACACAGCCAGGGAACAAGACATGGCCAGACAACTGCCTGTCAAGTCAACTGTCTAGTGCGTATCGAGTGCGTAGTTGATTTAAAATAATCTTTGGTGCTGTACAGAGGCAAAACTACAAAAACTGTAAAAACTGTGTCTTTATTCAAAACTTATAGACCTGAATATACTTCTTGTCTCCAATCTAGTAATAAAAATAATGCCATTATCTCTTTCTGAGTGATGTCATTATCGACAATGAGATTATTCTTCTTTTGCCAAGTTACATTTTCACAGTCAGTCCAGTTTCCAGCATCGACCACTTTAGTTACTGGAAACGATACCCTACAAAACAAAAGCGCTATCCTTTTCCAGTGTGGGCTGAGCAATCCAAGCTCCCTTTCTCAAGCAGATTTCACAACTGGTGGTGAGCTGAAGTGCACAGTGAAAGAGACGCTTAAAGAGAACCTAATGGTGTCATTCATCTCTCCATGTATCTATTATTGATAAGCTAAAGCAAAGATGTTTTCCATTTGACTTCTCTCTGAATTTAGAGATCCATTCAAACTGGACAGATTATCATCATGTTTTAGATAATATACATTTTCAGAAATGAGACCAACCTGTCTGAAAGGAGATATTTATATAGTTACTTATTATTACCATTGTAATGTTGTAATCTATTTGTGTTGTGTTCACTCTTCAGACCTGCACCGGCACTGCCATACAGACCACCAAAGATTCAAAAGGACTGTTGAGCGCTCAACTTCATGGACATGTAGATCTCCGACTAATAGATGGAGACTTTCTTAATTTGCACTAATTTCTGAGACTCTGTTAGACCTTTGGGACAATTGGAAGTGTCACAGAGTTCCCAGCAAAAACGGGGGCTAACATCAAACCTTGATGCTACGCCTCTAAAAGGTGCTTTGTCATCCTTGCTCAGGTACCAGTGAACTATTTATCTATTTAACTATTTAACTAGGATACTACCGGTTTGTGCAAAGAGGACTCTGATGAGGGATGATTCTCTTCGTGGGAAACTCGAGGAAAAGACGAACGCGAGGCGTCATTACGGACACTTCGTTTTTGCATTCTGTGATTGTTTTTATACATTTTCTTCTAAGCAAAATGCTGAAATATAAAGTCTTTTTTATAACTCGTCACGTTGCTTGAATGATCAAAGTGCAAAACATTTTGTTTTTTGACTTGGATGATGATAAATGGAGATAGAGGACGAGTCGGTAAGTAGTGGCGCAATGTTATTTCTCCAGTTTTTCATTTTTTATCACGTACTGAACACCAAATAAGTCCTCTATGTCCTTGTTGCCTCAGTGCTAAAAAAAAAATCTCCTATTTTTGTGAAAATACAGCTATTTTCTTCATGAATCATCTAAACGCTGGATAAAAAGAATTTGATTCCCTTTTAAGACGTAGACTACATTTTTATTGTGGCATTAATCCGCTCACTTTACAGTCTGTGCACCAGGCTCTTTTATTCCTTATAAGTTCATTTTTGCAGGAAAGTACAAAGAGGAAAGTAATTTTCACACACCTCAGCCTGCCTCTGACATACTGCTCGGGGCATGCGTTGGACTCTAGACATGTTTTCTCCTGATACTGGCAAGTGCTGTGGAGTGTCAACAGACTTGACAGACTGACTGTGTTCCAAAGAATTACACCACCGCCGAATGATTCAACATCAATACTGGCGTTTGTATGTTTAACGTTTGCGCTCGCCTCGTCCTTGAGAGGGCGAGCCAAGCCGGATGACGCCACAAGCTTTCCAGCGAGATGTTTTACCGTATCCGTCCTGTTCTTTTTGTTGCTTTCACGACATTCCTTTTGGAGTTTCTATGACTTCACTGTTGTCGAACGCCGAGCTCACTCACGCATTCACAGCGGCGCTCATTGCACCCCAGAGCATGAGTCAGGCTCTTTTTCTTTTTTTTTTCTCAGTGTTAGTTGTTGACTTGAGGGACTCAATTGTTAACTTCACAGCGCAACGTGTCAGTGTTTGCATAAGGCATTTTGTACTTGCAGTGTTTCCGAATGCAGTGCTTGTTCAATCGCTGCTGCAGAATAACTGAAGCCAGTCACGCCCTGCATACCTGCATTGTGTTTTTGTAGTATCTAAATGATGCTTTATTTCCCTTGTTTTGGATGTGTTCAGATGTGTTCAACAGAGTCACCGCTCTGCTGGAAAATATGTCTTATTGCTGTGTCAATTAGCTGTTCAATGTTTATGCCATCTGTAAAAACCTAAATGTACTGTGTTTATTAAATTTTAAGTGTAACATGTTTAAAAACCATTGTAAAGTGTAAATGTCAGTTTTTCTTTTTTTTTGTTGTTGTTGTTTTCTTCTTCTTTTTTTAAAGCACAGAAATGTAAAGAACTGCTTTGAGACGTTGCCACTATTACATTAGGAGGGGAAAACATGGTGTTGGACGATTTCCAACGTTTTAAAAGAATGACAAAGGTGTCAGGATTACATTTAAGCTGTGAGAAGACATCAGAGCCAATTAAATGTCCCCTGTTTACAAGACGGTGTTTTAATTTCATTCATACTTTGATTTATGACTATAAGAATGCAACACACCACATTAAAATCCACAAAGAAGCCACCATGACCAATAAGGACGATGCAATAAACCGACTGACCAACTAGCAACTGAACTGCCTTAACTTTTCATGGCGTAGATTCAGCAAGGTGCTGGAAACATTTCTCAGGTATTCTGATCCATATTGACATGATAGCATCGAACAGTTGCTGCAGATTTGTCTGCTGAAAATCCACAAAATTAATCTCCTGTTCCACCACTTAAAAGTGCTCTAGTGGATTGAGACCGTGGTACCTGCGGAGAACTTTTGAGTACACTGAACTCACTGTCAGGTTCAATAAACCACTTTGAGATGATGTGAGCTTAACACGGCATGGCGCATTAACCTGCTGGGAGCAGCCATCAGAAGACGGGTACACAGAGATCATAAAGGGATGGACATGGTCAACAGCAATACTCAGGCAGGCTGTGGCATTTAGGACCCAAAGTGTGCCAAGACATTAAACCTCCACCAGCAGCAGTCTGAAGGGGTCATATGAGGCAGGATTGATCCATGTTTTCATGCTGTTTATGCCAAATTATGTTCCTACCATCCAAATGTCACAGTAGAAATTACAAGACTCATTAGAACAGGAAACATTTTGCCATTTTTCTACTATTGTACAATTTTGGTGAGTCTGTGTAAACTGTAGCCTCAGTTTCCTGTTCTGAGCTGACAGGCGTGGTAACCGGTGCGGTGTTCTACTGCTATAGCCTATCTGCTTTAAAAGGAGATGTTCTTCTGCAAATCTTGGTTGTAACCAAGTTAGTTTTAAAGCTAAAACTAGATGTGAAAAAACCATTTTAGTTACATAAAATAAAAATAAAAACTAAACTTGAACAGCCAAGTTTGTGAATGCAATGACTTGAGAACAAAGCGACGTAGGAGTTTAAAGCTGATACCATGGATGGTTTCTGCTAAAAACCTCTGGGAAGTTTGAATTTCGTTTACTTTAAAATGTCAGAGATCACATTTTCTGAAAACTGATGTAGGATTTTGAAATCGATACCATAGTTGTATCTATTTTTTAGTATATTAAAAAAATTTTAATTTTTATTTTTACAGTTTTATTGCAGCTTGCCCGATGAGCCTTTAATGGATGTGTTTATTGAGATTCTGAACGTGTACAAGACTGTGAGTGAACTGCTTTCAGAAAGGTCTGTTTTTATTTATTATGCCCTGCTTTCAATACTAATTAAAAACTACTAAAACTAAACATTTTCAACATTGAAAGCTAAAATTAAACTTTTTTTATTATTCATTATGATTTTTAAAAAGATTGAAAAAACTCTGGAGGTAACAAGCGGTTATTTGAGTTGCTCTTGTTGTCATTTGGACCTCAACGCAAACAAAATATATTTTCTCTTTTCCGCACCATTGTGTGGGAAACTCCTAGTAAATCATCGATTTCTGGAATACTCAGGCCGGCACTAAAAAGCATCACCTTTCTGATGCTCAGTGTAAATTTCGGGAGGTCATTTTTACCATATCTGCATACCTAAATGCACTGAGTTGTTGCCATGCGATTCACTGATTAGATATCTGCATTAGAGAACCCTTGAACAGGTGAACCAATAAAGTGTCTGAATATATTACTCTGATGAAAGCAGCAAATATGAAAAGAAAGACATCAAATGTCCTTTCTTTTATTTTTTGTTCTATTAAGCAGAAATCTGTTAGCAGGGTTTCTTTGTGTCACTTAAAGGAGCGAGACTGAGCTATGGCTCATTTTCTCAGTGACGTCTTTTATGCAGGTCCTTTCAGGTACCTCATGAAGTCCTGCACTGCTTCAGCAGTTGATCTTAGTTGTTCAACAGTGCCACCTGCTGGAAAACATGGCTCATTACAACAACTGCAGCGCCGCCCTCTCTGGGGTTCAGCTCGTTATCTTGCCATAATGTGCTCGAACTACAGGCTGAAGTTGATTAAAGGTCAGCTCCCCCAGCACTTGTTAACACCACTAGCACTGGAAAAGCACACAAAAACAGGAAAACCTCAGAGATCTAAGCTGCCCTTAAATCATCATATAATCAACATCAGAGTCTAGACCCAGAAAGGTTGGACATCTACTTCTATCGCCACTCCATGCTGTCAGATTTTCATACTAAGCCTTAAATGTCTCAGTGGATATGGGCTGAGTCAGTTTGCCACAGAATCTTTTGTCACCTACAAACAGACATAAATTCATATTAACTACTTACATTCAGGGTCCAGCCAGAACCTCATAAATCAGAAACAGAACTTAAGCACAAATAGTTCTGCATTCACTTCAGGGCAGTGATTTATATAGAAATATAACCATAATACAACCAATTCAGTTGAGTCCCGTGTTCCAAAAATAATCTTTTTCAGGTAAGTTGACACATCAGTGCAGACCGTTGCTCCAAACTGACTCTCTGCCTTTATAAATTAGAGGGCAGTTATTTACAACCCTTTCCCAACCTGCCAGAGACTGTAAGTCAGTCTGCTTTGAGACTGGCAACCCCTGCAATCTCTAAAGTAGTTGCCTACAGTGGTCACAGGAACTAATTGCAATCGGTCACCAAATGCGAAACAGTTCACACAAATCACTGGACATCAAGGTTATTTCCTGGTTCCTGGTAGCTCCTCAAATTTCCTTTTTTGTCTGATATATAAATTTGTTTTCTTTTAATTTGAAAAGTTTGGACCTATTTAAATGCTGACTGCAGTGTTGATCTTTGTAGAAATGTCATTTCATGTATGTAAAATGTAGCTAAAATAATTAGATGTGGTTTATTAAAGATTTTTTTCAGTTGATTGGTTGGTTGCCTTTCAAGAAGTTAAAGATTAAAGCCAAATGACAAATAGCAGTGATCCAAATCATTAGACCCATATTTCAAAGATCTTTTTTAACATTTTATCTTAATAATTTGTAGTGCTTTTCCTTACAGTTAGTGCAGTTTTAACAATATGAGACAGTAGATTTGACAGAAGTAGGGCTGACTGCTTACGGTTCTTCATTTGATGGCACTTTTGTTCATTTAATTTGAGTAGGATGACCACTGATGAAATCAATTTCTAAATTACACCACAGTTGATAAATAAATGCATTTTAAACTGTGCACAAGTTGTGATCTTTGTGTCGCAGCCAGATTTCATTGTAAACACCAGACCACTCTGAATCTCTGCCCACAGATCTGTGTGTGTGTGTGTGTGTGTGTGTGTGTGTGTGTGTGTGTGTGTGTGTGTGTGTGTGTGTGTGTGTGTGTGTGTGTCATCTGTTGGTGTCCGCACTTCTGTGAGATTAGTGGCCACATGACAACACTGGGCTGGCCGCCTGGTGAGCCTTTCATTTGGCTTCACTTGCGGAGGCGGGCTGAGTGCTGTCCAACAGTTTACTGAGAGCTGGAGACCTACAAACTCAATTTCTGTGGCTCTGTAAATGAAGTGTAAACCTGACAGACCCGGAGCCTAGTTGTGATGGCGCAGGACGTTACAACTTTAACTGGAGCGGACTATTTAGAGGGGAAATCACCCTGTTGTTCAGACACAGGAGCTTTGAACGAAGGAGACAAAGAATATGACGACATCTTGGAGCTTAATCAGTTTGATGGACTGCCTCATTCCTCCAGGTTTTACAAACTGCTGAAAGAAAGGAAGGAACTGCCAGTGTGGAAAGCAAAGTGTGAATTCATGGACACTTTGGCCAAAGAACAGTTTGTTGTTGTCAGTGGCTCTGCCAAAACTGGAAGGAGCTCTCAAGTGAGTACTGTGGGGTATTCAACACTTCAGCACTGGATGGTTTTTCTTTTTTTTACAGCAAGACATTTAAGTCATTTTTCTGGAAGCATCTGTAATGTAAGCAATTTGTCTTGTTGATCTTACTCTGAAACAGATACCTCAGTGGTGTGCTGAATTCTGCCTGTCAGTCCAGTTCCAGCACGGCATGGTGGTTTGTACCCAGATACATGCACAACAGGCTGTAGATCTCGCCCTCAGAGTGGCTGACGAGATGGATGTCAACATCGGTCACGAAGTTGGGTACAGCATCCCTCTTGAAAGTTGCTGCACTACTGACACAGTCCTCAGGTGTGGTACAGCAGCACTTCCTACGTTTCCCACTTTATACATCCAATGTTTCTTTCTCAGAGTCTTTCTCTCAGCATGGCGGCTATAGTAATGCACGGTCATGACACACAAAGCTAAATCACCCCGCCTTTTCTTCTTCTCAAAGGGGAGGTGAACAAAAGGCTTGAGAGGCTCTTTTCAGCAGTTCGTCCACAGCTGCCCGACTCCCTGTCTCCCCGTCTCCCCATATGTCACACTCCCTCATGTGGGTCCCTCATAGGTTAGCCAGGAAACAATGAAACTAAGCACATTAAGGGGAGGGAGACAAGATAAACAGGCACCCGGCAAGGATCCCCCTTCTCAGACTAATTATTAGAGTAAATTACACTAATGGCAGCAAAGCTGAAGTGTAGACAAAGTGTTTTTCATTAAGTTGCCACCTTCAGGGATGCTGAATGGATTTTCTTTTAACATACTGGTTTAAGCATGCAGGCTTACATTATAGAAAAGATTAATTTCATGCTATATCAAAATAGATACAGTGTGCCTGTGCGTACATTTACTTGCTCTTTCCTAATGTCAAGCATCATTTTATGGCCTTTTAAAGATACTGCACGGATGACATGCTTCTGAGGGAGATGATGTCAGACCCTTTGCTCGCACACTACGGTGTTGTGGTCGTGGATCAGGCCCACCAGAGGACTGTAGCCACTGATGTTCTCCTGGGTCTGCTGAAGGACATTGTCCTGCAGAGGCCAGAGCTCCGTGTGGTCCTCCTTACAGCTTTCCCACCCAGCCCCAAGCACCTGGCCCACTTTATCGGGTCGGCAGCGCGTTTGATTCACCTGGAGACCCCGGGTGCAGGGGAGGTGGTGTACAGCAGCACAGACGACGGCTATTTCTGCTCTGCTCTCCGTCTCGTGCTGGAGATCCATCGCTCCAGAGAGAAGGGGGATGTGGTTGTGTTTTTGGTGACAACGCAGGTAAAAAAAAACCCAAAAAAACCCCAAAAACATCACCGCATGACCAGTAGATTCAGAAGCCTGAAACTAATGCACGTCTTTCTCTGATTTTCCTTTTTGTTAACTCTCTACCAGGAGATAGATCTGGCCCACAACATCCTGTCCCACGAGAGGAAGAGCTTACCCATCGATCTGGGTGAGCTACTGCCAATAGCTGTGCACCCTGGGCAGCCTGGGAGTCTGCCTGTCCTGGGGGAAGAGGAAACCAGCCAGACCCGCCGAGTGTTCCTCAGTTCAAGCCCAAATGAGGACTTTTTCTGGCCTGTTAGCTCGATAAGCTTTGTTATTGATGCCGGGCTTGAGAAAAGATATGTAAGTTGGTTGTTATTTGCATTATTTAAATCAGCACTTACATGAAGGCTGATTTCCAGGGTTAAAAATTACATCGCTGATGCAGAGACCCAGTTGCTGATTAATTAGAGAGTTTCATGTGTTGAAAAAGCAGAGATTTGAATGCATTGTATGGGACTTCCTATGCAGAAAGAAAATGAGAGAAAAACCGATATTCTGAAGTCTCACAAAAAAATGTTAAAGCTTAAGCTTTGGTCTGGAAAACAAGGTACATCTTATATTATAGCACAACACAATAGAGACAATAAGTCAAGTTTTAATTTTAGCCTCTTGTCAGTGTTATGTAAAGATAACAATTTAAATCATCAGTCTTTCTCAAATTATTTTCTAGATATTTCTGTGTTATTTGGGGTGAAAATATTTGCCATCAAAATGTAGCTTAGTTAACGTAAATCAAGGTTAACAGCCCGCTGTGCTGTTGTAGGTCTACAACCCCAGGATCAGAACAAACTCAGTCATCATTCAGCGTATCAGCACCGGTCAAACCGAGAGTCGAAGGCAACTGGCAGGTCCGGCAGGTGAGAAGTTAAAATGCTACAAAATCTGTGGCTGCTACTTCACTGCAGCTGTCCCATCTAAAAAATGATGTTTGCTTCCTGTAGGCAAGTGTTTCCGTCTCTATCCAACGGATAGACAACTTCCTACTCAGATACGCCCGCATATTGTGGAGTCTGACATCACATCCACTGTGCTGTTCTTGAAAAGGATGGAGATCGCCGGACTGGGTCACTGCGAATTCATAGACAGACCAGGTGAGATCTGCATAAAATCACTGTAGAAAAACTGATTTTTGTCTGAACCATTGTTCCCTAACTTAATTAAAAATCCGGTTCATTCAGTTCTTTGCCTTTTGTTCCAGCACACAGGAACTTTTTGTATTGGAGGGCAGTGAGCCGTGCTTCAGCTAAACTGACAGCTCCTGTTCTGCGTGCATCCTTTTAGAGCTGACCTGCTTTCGTTTGCTTTTGTTCCCCCGGATTTATTCACCCCCACAAACACACAAACACACAGACACTGAGCCTCACATTAGCTGATTAGAGCACAGACATGGCGGAGTTGGTATGAAGGACAACACAAGATAATAGACAGCTGTGGTTTCATAATTTTTCCCTTCCTCTCATTTTGTCTTGAGGTCTGTGTTTGTATTTCTATAGGGGAAAAAACGCATTTGTTTAAAAAAGAAAATAAAAAATAAATAAACAGCTTTATTTTGCATAGTGATACATGGCAGATGTTGGTGAGGATTATAAAATCCTAATCTGCTGCTGCCCATTCACTCCAAGCATTCCCACTGGGGTGCCAGTCCACTGTGGGGGGCTGTCCTGGTGCTTTGGATTACTATTTGGACGGCATGAAAAAATGGCACACAACACTTTTACTCAACATGTATTTCAATGTAATTAATTATCTCATATGTTTTTTTTATGGTGCTTAATCCAAAACCCTGTCCAACCCAGATCCTGCAGGCCTCATGCAGGCTTTGGAGGAGCTCGACTACCTAGCAGCTCTGGATAATGACGGCAACCTGTCTGAGATGGGCATCATCATGTCTGAGTTCTCATTGGAGCCACAGATGGCAAAGACCGTGCTCGCCTCCTGTGAGTTTGACTGCGTCAGCGAAGTGGTCATCATTGCTGCTATGCTATCAGGTAATGTGACTGTGTGGCTGTTTAGCACAAATATGCTATAAAGAGTCATGTAGATCTACAAAACCGTGCTTTGCTTTTTTTTTTTTGGATTCTTTTAGCGCCATCTTGCTTCATGGTTCCTTCTGTGGAGCTGAAACCAGAGGCGACCCAGTGCTATATGAAGTTCCAGCACCCAGAGGGAGACCACTTCACCCTGATTAATATCTACAAGGCCTTTAAACAGTGCCAGCAGGATCCATGTGAGTGAGCAGAGCATCGCCACGCACAATCTCATAATGTTTATACCAGTGATAAGTTTCCTACAGTTTAGACCAACGGTGTCAAACATAAGGTCCAGGGGCCAAAATCAGCTCGCCAAAGATTCCATTCTGGCCCACTGAACATTCTTGGAGCATGTGAGGAAGGACATGAATTTTAGACTTTTTATTGCATTTATATAAGTTTTACAGCTTTTCCTACATGGCAGTTTATACAACACTAAAGTAAATAAGTAACAGATAAACAAATAAATAACAGAAAGATCCTGGTGTTTTTACCATCTACTATAGAAATTTGGGATTTTTACAGTGGGTTCACAGTAAAAGTTATGAATAATATAAAATATAAAATTATAAAAAGTTATAAAAATGTAAAACACAGCTTTCTATTAGACTGTAAAATGAGCTGGCATGTTTTTTCTGTAATATTACACATTTATTTCTTACAATTACATTTTTTTAATCAAGTAGAAAAAGTGAGATTTATTTTTGAAACTGCACTTCTTTTTCTTATATTAAAATATCGCGGGGATTAAATGTGTAGTTAAACTTTTTTACACTGACAGAAAGAGGTGTTTCACTGGTTTGGCCCATTTAACATCAAAGTGGGCTGAACCACAGTGTAAGATGAGCTCGACTTCCCTGGTTTAGACAGTAGGCAGAAAAACTAAACACATGGCAGTTTTAAGAGTTTAATTACTGCCACCGATTCAGTAATTCAAACCCATCTTCCTGTTTTGTCAGACTGTAATATAGAGAAGTGGTGTCAAGACTTCTATCTGGACCACAATGCTTTGCTGATGGCCGACGGGATTCGCAGTGAGCTCACCGACACCCTGAAGAGGATCGAGCTGCCCATTTCAGTGCCCGCCTTTGGTTCCCGAAGTAACGCGGTCAACATTAAGAGAGCCCTCTTAGCGGGTTTCTTCATGCAGGTCAGAAAATGTAATTTATTAGCGTCCATCCTCCCATTTTCATTACTGCTTTTCAGAGTCAAGGTCACAAGGCAGGTAGGGAGAATCCTGCACCCATCCATGCACACGGCCATATTGGAATAAACTGTTAAGTTAGAAATCCTGTTTTCTTGTTGTTGTTTTTTATTCCAGCCCAGAAAGCACAGCAACTGTATTCGATCTGCAGTGAGAATTTAAATACTCTGCTTACAACAAACACCCACAGTCCTTCTAAAGACTCTTAAAAACATTAAACTCTCCTGAGTGGAACTAATGGCAGCATTATGAAGGGTGTTTTAATCATGTGTAATTTCACTCAGAGTTTAGTCTCCATAATTAACGGTCAAAGAATGGGGCCCATTTCGAATATTAATGCATTTCCATTTATTTAGCATGTAGGTGATTAAAGACATGCTGAATAATTTATGACTAATTTAAACAATCAAAGCTGACAAACATTATCATTATATTATTTAGCCCCAACAGCTTTACCACCATGTTGCCTTCAGCTTTGAATACAGATTTTGACTGATTAATTAAAGACTTCACTGGTTTGCATCTTCGCTTCTTTGCACACTAACTTCAGTTATTGAACTTAGCTGTATTTATATTTTAATTCTAACCACACACTTCAGTTGCGTTCATCACGTCGCTTTGGCTCGAGCTCACATTTCAGCTTCTGTCAATCTTAACACCTCATCAGACTCTTTAAACACCACGTATTTTGTGCTCTCAGAGTCTACCTCTCAGCCGACACTTCTACTCCTTTCGGAACTTGCACTTGTTTAACTCCTCGTCTTTAAATTTGACTTCACTCACTGCTTATTTAACCTCCCCTTCCCTTTCAACTTATTTCCATATTTGCATATAGACTGCCAGATTGTGAGTGTGAATTCAGCTTTTTTGTGTGTCATTTACTATGGTTTTTATTTTTAAAAACTGTATTATTTAAAGGTAAAAATGACAAGTATGAAATCACATCCTGCACCAACTCTTTTTCCCAGGTGGCACGTGATGTGGATGGATCTGGGAACTACTTTATTATAACCCACAAGCACATAGCGCAGATCCATCCTCTGTCTGGCTACGGAGCCAAGAGTCCCAAGCTGGGCCTGCCTGAGTGGGTGTTGTTCCACGAACACTCCTTTTCAGAGGACAACTGCCTCCGCACCGTAACCCACATAACACCACAGGAGTAAGTCTCAGCCTTGTTTCCATTTCCTTCCTTTAACATTTTCATTTGTTGACTTCTTTAACATTTGCATAAATGACTAGATGCAGTTTTTTTTTTTTAGACCACCCTTCTGAGGGAGGCTTAAATGTAATCAGATGGACACATTCCCCTTCCCCTTTGAACCGTATGTATTTAAAGGCCTAGTTCAGCTCAGACTGGTCATGCTGGTTGTGGAGGGAGGTCCTATAATCCTGCTTTCTAAGTATCTGCTAGTTGAAGAAGGGATTATGGATTGCACAGATCTCTAAGAATGTGGAGCTGCAGCTTAATGGAGGGAGAGAAAGCTCTATAGCCTTTCTCATGCTGTCTTACGTTTCACATCCCGAGCATGTGCAAATCCGTTCACTGTAGCTCGAATATGAGGAGCAGACACAGCGTAAGTCTTCTTTCCAACAAAGGCGTGTGCCGCTCAGCACTAAATGAGATCGAAAACAGCTTTGCAAATTGAAATTAAGTTTGCATTAGTTAAATTCATCACAAATTAGAAGGTCTACAGTTGTTTTTTTCGGTGCACAGAACACTAAAATATTCTCTCCTTCGTTAGGTTCATTCAGATGGCACCACAGTACTTTTTCTACAACTTACCATCGAGTGAGAGCAAAGACATCCTGCAAAACATTTTGAACCACGGGGCTTCTCAGTACCAAGAAGAGAAACCACCAGCAACACAAAAGGAATCCCATGAGGATCAGACTTCTGACCGCTGTGTTATACAGTGACTGATGGAGCCACTGTTTCAAGTTATTGGGACTTTTTGCACAATATAGTACAGAAAGAGACTGGATCATCAAGTAAAGAATCCTATAATTGTATTACTTTTTTGTGGCACAGTTACTGTGCCCTAACCCCCAATCCCAATATAGTCTTTGTATGTTATATTTGAATAGCTATAAAAAATGAACTAATATATGAAATAAAAATATTGCTCTTTTTAAGCCCATATTATTCGCATTTATACGTGTTCAAGATTTTTTACATTGTCATCGAGTCCTTTAAAGATTTTCTGACTTCCCTTCCTCCTCATCTCTCTTCAGCCATCAGACAGATAGCACTGTGTCCCCGGCCTGATTAATGAGTTGCAGTAGCAGTCTGGACATGTCTGCAGCTCCATCTGGTGTGAATATAGCTGACACCAGAGGGCTGACCCAGTTCACTGACACCACAGTGAAAACATCTTTCACCTCTTTGGTGGGCTTGAACAGCGCATCAAGGACGGTTGACCATAACCCACAGGGTGCCATGCTGCCTTGAAAATTGCAGGGGCTAGTTTGATGGCAAAGCAAACTGTACTTTTTTTTTTTTTTTTTTTCCCCAGAGATACAGTACTTTTGCAAACTGGTGTCAAATGCATATCGTTAGCAAGCAACAATTTAAGAGAAAACAATATATCACAGGATGAAATTCAAAAACATTTTATTATTATCGTCCCACAGCAAACCATGCTGATTTAAAAAAAAAAAAAAAACAAAAAAAAAAAACAAAAAAACCCTCAACAGCACTGTGGACGAACTAACCTCTAAAGCTTCCACTGTATGCTTCCAATTTATTGCACATTCTAGTTTTTGGAAAAGCAAATAACACGTTTTAGCTTATTTAAGCCTGTCACACATCAGTTTATTTTATTCACAGCTTCACTGGCATTATTGAATATCAAAAACGCCAATTAAATTGAAAAGAATATTTTGCTAAGCTTGTTATTTTTAAGCTCCTTTGTGTTGCATTTACATTTGGTAATAACCGCTTTTAAATTGTCATCACATTTTTTGTGTCTGTAGAAAAAAAATAAAAATAAAATAATAATAATTTTAGATGTTTGGTACAGTCATAAATGCGTAAGAGCTTTAGAAGTGACCTAAAACTAGCTAAGCCATCATAAAATTAAATAATAGCATCTGAATTTACAAGTCTTCACAAAAATGTACAGTTTAAAACCTGTGATGCAAATGTTAGAAAAAGATGAAGGCGCTGGAGGTGAAGTTAGCCTTGAGACTGTAATTCAGAGTAAGACAGGTTGGCCTGAGTGTTTGCCTGTTATTGTGACTACAAGCCATTATTTTATATCATCGCATCTTTGAGGATGTCAAGTCTTCTCCAAAATGTACCCTGGAAGTTCGGCGAGGTCCAGAGAGCAGAGTCAGATTCTTGAGCGTCTTCCTTGTTATGGCTTGCGTGTGCCTGTGTCGTCACTTCCTGTCCGCTGCATCAGCTGCTGCAGGAGCTCAACGTAGAGTTCGACGCGGCTGACAAGAGGAGCGTTTTTCTCAGCACGAAGCAGCTTGGAGTATACATTCTTATAGGTTTTCAGCAGCTCATCGTCCTTATTGCTGCAATAAAGATGAAAGAGTTCAAAAGGGCAGATGAAAAGGTTGCTTAAATTCACAATTAATCTCTTTTGTTCTTGTTTTTTCCTTTTTAAATACATTTCATGTAGTCATAGTAAATGTTGCTGTACCCGTATACTGTCAGGTAGGACCGCTACTTAATTATTACAATGTGATAAACAGTAAAGAGTATGATCTATTTTAGCTTTATTATATCACCTTTAAATGTTTCTTGTTTCATTAAATCCAGGAACTTTTCCCTAAAAGTTTGATCTAGTCCCAATGGGTTTCTTTTATTATTTTATGGCTGTTTTACAGCAATAGCTTCTTGCCATCTCATGATGGTAAGCAATAAGGCAGTGACATTAAAGACTGATATTAAAATAAAGGTCTGTGTAAAATTTAAGTAGATTTCCTAACCAGCTTTCATACTGGAGCTCACCTTGGTTTACGTTTCGCTGTCGTCATCAGTTTGATCACCTGCAGGAGCAGGAAGGAGAAACTGGGCTCAAATACGCCAATTAACTTCATCACTTCCTGGAGGTTCAGTCCTGCCATTGGGCCATTGGCTACGTCGGAAGACTCTGCTGACTCAGCAGAGTCTGTTTCATTCAACTATGGAACAAGAAGTAGAAGGAAAAGACTGTATGTTACCAAAGCTTTACAAATTCAGTCATTTCCACCAAGTTATTTTTACTACTCAGAAGAATTTAGCTGTAATGGGGTTACTGGGGCTTCATTAACATAATATACACTCATTCGATTTATTAAATGGTCAGAAAACACTTAGATTTTTGTTAAATAAGGAATTTGAAACTCCCTGCCTGTGCTGTATGCTTAAGTGCATAAATCACACCCCTGAGCCAGGAAAAATCCTCCATGAGCTACTGTGAAACTCACCTCTGTCTGCTCCTCCTGTAGCTCTTTATGAATCAGCTGGAAAGCATGGCGGGTTTCTGTCATGATCTCTATTGCCCCAGTCAGGCTCTTCAGCTTAGCTGTGCTGCTGTTCTGACCTGTGGACAAACAACATGAAGAATTATCAAAAGAGGCTTTGAAAAGAAACACTGTTTTTCAATTCAACCCTCATCTGACAAAAATAAAACAAAACATTGCAGCCAACATTGTGATAGTCATCATAATGAATAGCTGCGCACCTGCCATCGTAAACTCAGCAAAAGCCACCCTCTCCAGTAACGTGCGGAGCAGCTCGCAGGGTGCGTCTTTGAGGCTGAGGAATAAACTGACAGCCTTGCTGTAGTGAAGCTCTGCCAAGCTCCGATGCTGCTTTCTCAAGTGTTCATCCCCCACCTGTCACACAATTACAGCCAGAAACACAGACATCCATCAGCTCATTATACCGCTACAAGTATAAAGACAGGCAGCGTATCCCACTTCTCTTCTTTTCTAGTCAGCGTGAACGTCGTTTCCTTACCCAGAGTCACATATTTTATTTTTGGCATGCATAAAAAGCATTGAGCCAATAAATGCCAATTATTAACACAAAGAGCATCCAAGACATTGGAAAGGAGAATGGTTTTCTACTGTTCTATAATTTTACATAACTTCCCACCTGATTGCGAAAACAGCTGTGGTACATAGAAGCCAAGCGGTGGTGGATGGTGGCGGCTCTGTACTGGTAGAGTGGCTGCCGAGCAGAGTCAGTCTGCAGGTCGCAGTACTTGAGAGACTTCATCATTGCTTCGGTCACCTCTCGCTCAATCTGGTAAGACAAACAGGAATGGATAAATAAAAAATTACTGTGTATGAAAAATAAGAAATAAAATGTACTTGTAAATGTGATGAAAATATGATTAAAACACAATATTTATTTACTTTCATGGCTGAGAAATGATGATATCAGGTATAATACAATATGATAAAAACATAAAAAACAAACAAACAACAAAACAAAGCAGATAAACAAAAATACCCCCCCCCCCAAAAAAAAAAAATCTTGTCCTTGCTTTTTTTGGCGAAATGAGGAATTCTTTCTCAGCTGCAAGTGTGAGAGATTCAGCATAGCAAGGATAAAGCTGTAAACTGAAGTGCTACCAACAAGAGTGACTAATGGACTGAAATCATTTTCCAGCCAAAGATTCACTATAATGATTATTCAAGTGGGGTGTGTGGTGTTTGCTGACCCAATTCATGCACAGTGTGTGTCCCTTTATCAGCGCAGAGCTGGTCCTGACACAAAAAGGCTACAAGTCAGACAAGTAGACCAAAGTGATCTGATAACAAAGGGAAGGTGTCCACACATGCATCATTAGCAAAAGAGGGAGAACTGCAGTGAATATAAATTGCATGTACCGTGTAAACTAGCCAAAAATATATGCAAGTACGATTTTGATATCCTTAATAATGTAAAATGTGTTAAAGCCTTAATATTCTACCTAGCTCCAAATGTGTTAAAACCCACCTGTTCCTGGGCCTTCCTGGATACTGGGGCATAGTCCTGCAGAAGGGTGGCCAGTGTGAAGTACGTAGTGGACAATTCCCAGTTTACACTGTCCCACACTGCTGAGTGCTTCTCTCTGCTTGCCAATGCTTTCATGGCCTGCAGGTAGTAGTCTATAGCCTGAGGTAATATTGCAAAGATAGTATGATTAGGCACAGTCAAGATGCAGTGAGACAGATGGTTGAAAAAAAACAAAAAAAGCAGAGTGTTAGTAAGAACACTTAATCAAGAATTTAAGAAAACGTCAGTGTGGCACCTTGTTGTAGTAAAGAGCCTCTTCAGGTGAAAACTCTCCTCTGCCTTCATCGCCAGAGAGGTTACAGTGGGCCTGGGCACAGATTCTCATCAGCCTGCCAGTATTACACAGCAGTAAGGCTGTGTTAGTGCTGTCCCCAATGGCTTCAAAGTCCTTCATCCCTTTCTCAAAGAAGCCAAAGCTCTTTTTCCACATCTCCTGCTCTGCTGCAGACACAGACTTCTTCACTAGAAGGGGAACAGGAGAATAAAAAGGCTGGTGATATACTACAAAAAAAAGAAAAAGAAAGAATAACTCTCGCCGTACTCTTTTAAACAAACTGCATTTGCTGTAATGTAACTTACCCTCTTTCTCAGCCTGCATGGCTGCAGCCTGGTTCATGTAATAGACTCCCATCTCATTGCGTATGTTCCCCAGTCGTTTGAGAACCTGACTCAGCTGATCTGAAGTAAGATCTTTCAAAGGCTCAGAGACAAGTAGTTCATATGCTGCCTCATAGCACTTGCTGCTAACAAACAGCTGGTACTCTGGGTCCATCGCTAGGTCTGTTGCCATGCTGAAGGCTAGTAGATAGAGAATAAAAGGAATGGAATACTTTTTAGGACATTTTGCTAAACAATTTATTGTGAATGACTTTGAAGACAGTGAAATATTTAAGACACTGCACACCATAGCAGCAGGAATATCAATATACTGAATTTCTCTTTAGAGACTGACCCTGGCAGCTGCTCTCTCTGTGCAGGCTGTGCAGAATCTCCTGGTCCTCTTTGGTCTGGTAGCTGTATTCCTCCAGGTAAGCTGCTCTGTTGTTTGCATTTTGAGCCAACATCAGCTGGATGTCCCCACACAGAGACAGGCACTGGCTGTGAAACAGCAGCACATGTGGGTGCAGTGTACCGCTCACTGAACAATAGGCATCTGGAAGATGAGGGGATGGAAGAAGACAATTTTGAAGAAACTTGTCACTGTCGAGATTAAAATTAAACAACAAAGAAATGTAGTTTAAGTTTCAATTAATTGATTATGAAACAGTTAAAGAACCTCACCATAACACTGCAGAGATAGCTTGATGTAACGCAACGCTCGCCCATACTTCAGCAAGTTAGTGGCCGCATCAGAGAGGACGTAGTAGGCCTTTGAGGCTTTGAAGAAGAGTTTCAGCTTCATATGATGCTGCCAGGAGCCGGGGATCATCCCTGAGCGTGTTGTGTGCTTCGGCTCCCCTTGCAAGGGACCTGCTGCTTAAAAAGCAAGAAGACAGGAAAAGGAAGCCTCAGTGAAAACCATGTTTGTCTATATCACGTTTTCTTCTGCAGTATTATAAGTTGTTTTTACCCCTTTCAAGCAGGAGAGAGATGCCTTTCTCAGTTGCACAGGCTCCAGTAGCACTTCGGTCTTCATATTTGAGAGGGATGGGTGTGTTGGGGTCAGCAGCTGGAAGATCGCTCTCTTTCTTGATGCTGCCATCCACCGCCTTTAATCCCTGTGGATTATGTTACAGCATTACAAAACTGTATCCAATCAATTTAGTAACATATTGTTTCGACGTGTCCAAATTGACACCTAGACTTTTATACATAATGCATCTTGACCACCAACAGTCCAATAACAGATCCAGGCAGTAGCAGTTATTGTAGCCTGAAGCTGCTTGTCTGTAGCAGAGATGGGACACCGTCTACAGACATCTGACAACCTCACTTCTTTTCAAAACCACACTTTTCCCCCCCATTTTTAAACATCAGACAAACCAAACAGACACTGAGATCACTTCAGGCAGTTTAACAAAACAGTTTATAAACCAAGAGCTGCAAGAAGACTTTGATGTGTAAATGTGTGTAGGTGTATTTGTCCTTTAATATAGAAGAGAATGTCAAACTTTTTGAAAAGTCACATTTTTTTTGCACTGCAGGCAAACAAACATTCACATTAAACATTCAGAAAGTCACCTTAAGCACATAGCTCAGGACAAGTCTGCATCTCTCTTCCTTGTCTTGAGAAACGGGGAAAGCACAACTTGGCTGAAGAAGTTTAAAAAAGAAAAAGAAAATATTAGTTTGTATGTATATAAAGATATTTATTTCTGTACTCCACTTTCCACCATTCAGTCGATGCTAAGAAGGCTGTGGAAACTTTTACAGATTCACTCACTCTGATCTGGTGAGTGGATCTATACTTCTCCGGGACTGAGAGCTCCCCTACAGAGCGGATCACAGCCACCGCTTTGCTATCATCCTGCGGGCTGGAGCAGTTACTGTAGGAACCATCATCATCGCTGTCCTCCGTCAGATCCTCCTCTTCTTCCTCCTCCCTGTCTTCGTCACTGTAGCTGTCCTCTGAACCACCGGCCCGCAGCGACTCCCCTCCATCTTCTTCAAGAGGCTCGTCGAGCTGGAACAGCTCTGACAGCATATAGTGGGCAGAGGCAATGATCTGAGCAGACAGAAGACAGAGGAGCTCAGGGCTGAAGTCAAGTTCAATCAAATCTAAGTAATGGCATACTCAGAGTTAGTCAAGTGGTTTCACATTGCATTTTCTCCACTGTCTGAACATACATACGAAAATAAGAATATCAAAGAAGAAGCAGGAGAAAGATAGTAAGGACTTAGATCCATTAATAGTTGGACAAAGTCATCTAAAATTTGCCTCTTTATACCACAAGTCCATCGCTCCACATTTTAAGAGGCTCACACTGTTAGTGTTTAGTATTAAATTTAAATATTATTTTTAACTTAAGAAAACAGCAGCGAATAGAAAAACACTGCAAAAGCACACTTCTTCTCCCTCACAACATTCATGAAGCCTCTGCTTCTTTTAACCGTGTCTCAGTGCAGTCCTTCAGAAACACTTCCATTGTTTTTTCTACTTCCATCCATCAATTCTCTTCCGCTCATCCTTTTCAGGGTCTCGGGGGTGATGGAGCCTATCCCAGCTGTCTTAGGGCAAGAGGCAGGGTACACCTGAACAGGTGGCCAGTCTGTCGCAGGTTTTTTCTACTTCCTTTGTGTTTTATTCAACTTCTGTTGTGCTTTGTCACCTTTTGCAGCATTTTTTCTATTTTGCTGGTGTTTTCTTAAGTTGCAGTTCATTTGACCTTTCAGGGCCACCGTAAAACAACCTGTTATTAACTTGGAAAGAGTATCGACTTTCTCATTTGTCTGAAAATCTGCACCTACCTGAGGATGTCTGTCTTGATGTAGAAGTTTGACACAGTTTAGCAGCAGAGTTCTGATTGTGCCATAGTGCTTTCTGTTTTGTCGCGCGTTTAGCATCAAGTTGCTGGCCACTCTGTGTCACACACACATGAACATAAAGTTAAAACAACAAGAACACACTGACGTACTAGCATGCCCGGTAACTACTGGTTTAATTTGATTTACACCTTACAAAGCTCAACAGTTTATCAAAGGGCTATCACACAGAGACAGATGTCATTCACATCCTCATCTCAGGCCAATTTAGAAGAAATCAAACTAACATGACAGCTGTTAAACTGCACCTGGATAAAAACTGCAGTCACGTGACAACAGGCGAACTCCACACATCTATTCAACTGGTTTACACCCTGAATCTTCTCGCTGTGAGGTGTCAGTGCTATCCAAACACCCACCCCCACACTTCAAACTTTACAACCACTTTTCACAGCTGCAGGACTCCTACAACACAAGGCCGCTCGTATTGTCTGTCTTAGATACTTACTTGTATAATAATACAGCCACAGGAAGAGTGAAGGGATTCTGATATTTCTCTTCCTCAGCCTCCTCACACAGAGTTGTAAGATCATAAAGCTTCACAATGTCACTCCCACTGGCTGTGGATTTAAGAAATTACTTTAGAAAACACTTTTTCAAAATAATACAACTTTTAGATCATTCCTGCTCACTTTTCCCCCCACCTTTGAAAAGCCAGTACGTGTGACCCTCCTTAGTGCAGTTGGACTTCAGGAAAGAAAGGACATTTTGGGCGATGTCTTTCACGACTCTCGTGGAGAAAGTCGAGTTCTCCAGATGAGGGATGTCCTCTGTTTTTATCATCTCGTATTTCTGAAGTAAAAATCAAAAACAATGAGAAAATTTCCCACCATGAGCACCACAGCACAAACTGCTTATGCTCACAATACTTGTTGTTTTATTTATTTATTTATTTTTCCCACAAGCAAAGAAAAACTTTATCCTAATTAATATGCAAATTGTTTCAGTAAGGATTACCACCATTTAATTGGATCACCAATTGCATATGGGAGAACCTCTTGCATAAGCATGAAGTTGAACTATGTATTCCTCTCACTATATTACATTCACACATATCCTTTTAATTAAACCAATTAGCTCACATTTAACAGATTTTTCATTCCAACATGTTTGTCTTTTAATGTGAAATCGTTTTGAACTTGTAGACTAAGTCTAAGGGCAATTTTTCCCCTGATTTAAAAAACTAATTTATGCAGAGATTTGCTCCAAAAACTAATTGGATCATATATGCTGTACACACTGCTCTTTAGTGAAACTTGGTGGAAACATCGACCAAGTGCATTACATACAGGCACAGGCACTGCCTAGGCTTGTGGTTCGTGTTTTACTCCCCAATGACATTTGCAGCTTAGACCTGACACACAAAATGAACTTAATTAATGAACATGTGTTATTGATTAAAAGAAGCCATAAGCCTGCTGATTGTTAAGCTGTGGAGGCCTTCTTAAATTAAATCTCAAAAGGACAAGCAGGATTTTATTTACCACTGCACCCTTAATGTCTCTTGTGCTGTTGTATTATATTCTTACATACAGTATAGAACAATTTCAAATATCTCTGCGCAGCGAGTTACAGTCTCCTCCTTCTGGATGAAGCCTTATAGTCCCAAATTCTCAAAAACACATTATGCAAATAGCTTTATTCCAGCAGCCACCACTCAGATGAACAAATCAATATTAAAATTGTAAGTACCAAGTACCATCATCTTATCTAATGATTTTCTATTAGGCATGGCTACTGTATGAAATATTTTAGCTTACCTGAACAATGCCATTAACGTGAAAACACATGACAAGTTCTGGGACGTTACACATCAGATTATCAAGCCAGTAGTCGATACCTGTCAGAATGTTGATTGGTTTATTGTTGTCCCTGAAAAAAAACAAAAACAAAACACAGAGTTCGATGTTTGAGACTGAGCAGGAAGGATGTAGCAGGATGAATCCAATGATGCTGGTTCACCTCTTAAAGTCAGTTATCCTAAATTAAAAGATGACTCTAGGAACAATATTTACATGCTATGATGCCCTACATCAGCAGTCTCCAACCTTTTATGTGCCACGGACCGGTTTATGCCCGACAATATTTTCACGGACCGGCCTTTAAGGTGTCGCGGATAAATACAACAAAATAAAACTAGTACTGGTACCGAAAAAAAGAAGATTTATTCATAACACACATGAAAAGACCCAGGAAAGCTGAGTTAACGATAAAAACGGTAACAAAATAACGCTGAAAACCGATAAAAACCCTGAAAACCACACATTTCACACCTGAGCCTCAACTCTCGCGGCCCGGTACCAAACGAGTCATGGACCGGTACCGGTCCGAGGCCCGGGGGTTGGGGACCGCTGCCCTACATAATGTATGCCAACCTATTACATAACTGTTTCATTATGTCATAAGAATAATTTAACATTATGTTGGTGAGACAAATACCCAGAAGGAGCTAAAAGAATCAAATTGAAATACAATTAAAATGCATGACTGCACTGTCATTTAGCTCCTAACGAGTGCTAATTTCAGATCCTGGGTAGGAACCAATGAATTAAAATCCTACCTGAGTCTCAGACTGACGGCAGGATAACGACCACCACCGAAAATAGGCATGTTGGACCCAACCAACATGTGTATGTCTTCAAAAGTCCACATGATGTTTCGTACAAAGTCATTTCTTAAACCCTGTCATGCAAGGGACATCAAAGTGTAAAAAAATAAAAAATAAAAAAATCAGAAGATACATGTAGACACAGGGCATGTGCTTTTAGCTGTAGTATTATACTATTAAGGAAGGATGAAAAGATTGTGTTACCTGGCCGTTCTCTCCTTCGTTGAAGATTGTCGGGAGGTTTTGCTCTTTAGGAACAGAGGTCACCTGGCCCAAAGCAAAACTGCTGTCGACGGTAACACTTTCCTGCACATTTAACAGCACACTTCATTTTTATTTCATCTCATGTGACACAAAATACTTTTGAATGTGGAACAAATACAAAATTTAATTCCAGAGATGACTAAAAGCTTAACTTACCTGTTTGGGAGCTTCTGATTCTTCTGCATTAGACGTGCTAGTGAAGGCTGTAGGCCATGAAGAGCTGAACTCATCAGCACCACTGTCCTCCTCTCCTTCATTCAGGCCATCTGATTGAGGCTCAGCAGCCCCATCACCATTTATACTGCAAGAAACAAAACAATAACGAAAACAAAAAAGTTGTTTTACTATCAGATTGAAGAATAACTCTCGTTCAACTCCAGCATTTATTCGAGCAAAGCCAACTCCTCACCTATAATAGAGAAACTTTGACAGGATTGCTTTTTGATACCAGTGCTCTTTACTCTTCTTTTTTCTCTGCCACTTCTGATCTATTAGCCGCTGGTAAAACTCCTTCAGCCATGTCCAGTCTCCTGTCTACAACACATAAGTTGCATTGAGAGTTAAATAATATATTCACTTAACAGTTACTACCATGATTAATAACAATAATAATAATTTTAATATTGGTACTAGCCAATATTCACTTCAGCATATTGTTAAAAAAATAAAAATAAAAATTGCATTTACACATTTCAGTGGGCGAAACTAATCTGTTGTGTCACATCAATTTTGCACAGGGTGAAATGTTCTCAATGTTTTTACTAAATCTAAAACATCAGTTTTAGAGTTCTGTAAAAATGTATTTTCTCTGAAACAGGAACAGGAAATAAATAACACAAAAATAAATAAATCAATCACTGGAAAAATATCCATTGGGACTCCCTATTCATCAAGCTTTTATGTTAAACATTGATAGATGCCCCTTACTTCACAGTTAAAATTAATAATGGAGGCAATATCCTCTTGATTTTAAAAAGTGTCGCTCGGCTGTACCTGAGAGGATCTCATGAAAAGCTCTTGAATGTCCAGCTCATCTAAAAGCAAAGTCCTCCCCACACGATGAACTGCCATACTCAGATGGGACTTGCTGTAGGGAATTTTCAAAAGCTTCTTGATGTTCTGAAGGTAAAAAAAAGAATTCTGTTAACATCAACTGCATGCCTCTGAAGCTAACAAAGAAATAGCTCTGCAGCAGCTCCACAAACCTCTGAGTCTGAAACCACATCAACATCATCTCCGATGCAGTCGATGAACTCGTACGCCATCCCAAAACTGCAAAAGAAGAAAAACAGTTTACTCAATACAAACTAACTGCATAGCAATAATTAAAGTCTTCGTCTTCAAGCGTATCCATAATTTACCCACTCACATCCTAAATGAAAGTGCAGCAGCTTGGGGGGTTTTAGTACTTTGAATTATGTAGTGAAAAGTCCTCCACTGTGAGTTTGAACCATAGTTTTGCAACTATGCTATACTCCATTCCACACCTCGTTTATTGCGGATAGAGTATCAGTCTTCATGGGTCTCCACAAGTGCATAAGGACCAGTAACACAGGTGATCTGCTAAGCAGATTTTCACAATTAGGAAAAGAATATCTGCTGCTAATAGAAACTTTACCTAGTTTCTTCTCTCATCCAGACATAGTCGCAACATCTCGAAGAAATAGAACTGAATGTATTAAAGCTGCATATCCTCATAAATGTAATCTTGAGAAGTAAACCATTTTTTTTAAATAAGGTAATAAGATATAACTAACATTTTTTTCTTAATTTCTTGTTTCTTATGATTTCATTCAGACACACCCACACCAGTGGTGGTGAAAGCCAAAGTATACATTGGGCATTTGCATTGTCCAGTGTGTACCTATCCATAATTTTAACTGCATTTGGTTCTGACTCATGCTGTGCCCTCTTTAGTTATTTTTGCCATATAGTTAACCATTTCGCAAATTACATTTAAGCAAAAGATTTAATACTTGGTGTAATGATAAAAGTGGTGCCTATCTACCTCAGTCATGAGCTCGACACCAATTCAAATTCAATCTTTCCCATAAAAACTAAACCCGTGCCCCCTTTTCTAAATTATACCTGGAAAAGGGCTTGCTCTTGCTGCTAGATCCTAATATAGTGGTCCCAGCGCTGCCCAGCTGGGGGTTTTCTCTCAGCCAGTTGGCAGGAGGTAGCTTCAAGTCGGTCTTTTCCTGCAGGAGGGCATAGCTGGTAGGTGGTGGGGCTGCGCAGTACTTGACCACAGCACGGCTTTTTATTTCACTGCTGCCTGAGCATATTGAGGATTCCTAAAAATAACAATATCAAGCTTGTGAGAATGAATGGACAGCACTGACAGAGTAACATTTAAATAAGGATATGTCTGGCAGTTGATTATCATGAGTATAGTATGCACACTGATGTTCTTCTGTCAGCTGCACCCTTTTAGGATCACCACAGTGGATCGTCTGCCTCCTTTCAACCCATCTGTACCATTATACTCTGTCAAACCAACTCTCTGCATTTCCTCCTTTACTGCTTCCACAAATCTCATTGGTTGTCTTTTTTCCTCCAGCTCCATATTTAACATCTTTTGCCCAGTAAATCCACTATCTCTCTCCTGCAAATGCCCAAATGCCATTTTTGTCAGTGTCGCGGTCTCCAAACCATATATCACAGTAGGTTTGTAGGCCTTTTTGATGTCCTTTTATCACTAATCACACCTGGAACTCCTCTTCACCCACTCCACCCTGTTTGCACTCACTTCTTCAATGCTCTTGTGTACTGTCCGTTACTTGATGATGATGACCCCAGGCATATGGAATCCTTTACCTTCACTACTTCTACTCCTTTCATCTACACTGTCTCGCTCCCCTGTCACCTGTCTCGCTCTTTTTCACTCACATGTATTATGTCTTGCTTTTCTTGACCTTCATTCTTCTCTCCAGAGCATTCATCCACCTCATCAGGCTCTCCTTCACCTGCTTCCCACTCTCACTAAAGTTATAGGATGTTTACAGATGGCACTATAAATCCACTGTAGCCTAACTCAACATTAGCACTTCAAATACTAATTAAAGAGTGTTATACATGACAACATACTACATACTAGATGGTAGATTATCCTTGCAGACTAGTTACTTACATGTTTACTGTTGTCTCCAGTGCAGGTAGGACCACTGACTTCTTCCTTTGCATTATCCAAGGGGGTGCAAGGCTCTCCGTCTCCAGCTGATGCGCTCATACTGGACATACAAAGATCTAATTCACCAAACAACTCCGATTTAATAAACAAATAACATATCCATGGCTTCGACAAGCCGTGGACCGTCTATACATCAGTCGAATAACGAATGAGGTAAGTCAACATGTTGGCAAAGTTAGTTAGCTTGACAAGCTAGCTCCTCGATAAAGAAACCCTGGCACGTAAAGCTGTAAAATGGAAGTTTCACTAGACTAATTAAACCTAAACGACACGAAGGCGAACAGTTTTCCTTGCTTTGTAAACGACTAATGTTTAGCTCTTAGCTCCGTGACTACTTACACAACCCTGTAGCCTGCAGCCAGTCTATTGACAGAGCAGTCGCAAGCGCTAGCAATAAGCCAACAACAACTTCCTGTTTCAAGGCAAAAAGAGTTACAAAACTAATTTTATCAGTTGTTTCGAAGAATAAAACTTTTCAATAATAATAACATCTTTACATTTACATTTTAAAGCTATAACTTTAGATATTTGTTTTAGTAAAGGAAAAATATTTTATCTGAAACGATTTATTGTGAAAAATAGATGAACCGGAAGTGTTTTCATAAGTTCTTTCTGGAAAAGTGGAGCACATTCTTCTGATACCTTTTATTCTGAAATTCCCTGTTCACACCATTGTTTTTAATTTAACGTGAGCTTTGCATGTGGTGTGACTTTTCTCTTTTTAAACAATTTGATTCAGTGTGAGGTACGCAAACAATTCCAGTGCAATTCTGTTCAGGTATTTAGCTGTTAAAAACCTGTAAAAAGTTGTGATACTTTTTTAAATGTGTAAAAAAGCATCTCAAACAAAAGCATTTAGGTGCAGGGATATTTTTATAAATTATGAGATGATAAGTCATGAAAATATTAGCAGTGGAGGGACAATTTAAGCATCTAAGTAATTATTATATTCGAGTACTAATGTTTCTGCTGTCCATAATATAATATAATATAATATAATATAATATAATATAATAGGGATCCTTGTAAGAATGTCTAGCCAGTAGTGGAATGTCAAGCTGGTGAGTGAAAAGGGAGGAGCTGTGAAACTTTGCTGAGTGCATTTAATTCCTGCGTGGATGACACAGACTTCATGTGAGGGCAGAAGACGCTGTGATCCAGCTGCTTTAGTATAGTCTATACTGGATGCGCAAACGTGACAGGTTTTTCCTTAAAGTGTCCATTATAATGGGAAGTTGGAAGAATCACGTGCGCCAAGGGCTGCAGCATAGAGACCACAGAGAAAAGCTCCCCTTTGTTGGCGTTTTCACAAGCTGTAAGATTAACTTTTCTCTGCCTCTCTTGATGCTGTCCTCCCTATCAGAGCCTAAGGACGTCTGCCTGTTTTCTTTTAGTGTCTCAGCTGGAGGAACGCTTTGAACTTCGCGACGAGATTTTGGCTGATGTTCAGTCTCAGAGGTTAGAAATGCAGAATTGAACTTACCCTACATCTGGCGTTTGCGCTGATCGGTTTGTCCTCTGCTTGATTTTTTTTTTTGTAAAGTATTTTAAATCTGCTCACTTGTTTTTATTTTCAGTTTAGAAAGACATGGAGTTGAGGTTGGGGGAAACGCCACACTGCTTCGACTCCGGCTGAGAGAGAGTGAGCACCTGGTAGATAAGGTGGGTTAAATGAGGAGTAATCCAATGATTAAACGCCCCAGCGGCTCAAACTTTCTACTACAGGGAAGACGTTTACGTAAAATGCAGAGCAGCATATTTGCACTGATATGCATGAACACCACATCTCACAATATGAAACAACTTTCAGAGCATTTGACCTTTATTTTAAAAAATGAATAAATAAATAAACATTCATTATTGCAACTGGTTCAGAGGAGTGGAGAAAATACTTTAATAATCATCTTTAATGGGTGTGTGCTGTTGTCTGCTTTTGATCTGGGTCACTTCACCCTTTGTTTTGCCTACCCAGTTATCTCAAACTGTCTCCGACCTTACCACCGTCCTCCATCTCAAAGAAGATGAAGTACAGTACTGGCAATCACGGTAATTCAAATACCTTGGTTAGTACTGACTATGATTCCAAGATTAAAAAAACACACTAGGTGACACAGACAATGTAAAAGCAACACATGATGGACCAGATTGAGGAAAGTGTTAATTCACGGTATATTTCAGATCTAGTAAAGGTATTTTTCAAATTGAGTTTCCCCATAATTAGTCAATATGTTGCCAATTAATCCTAGAGTAGTAAACAGTTAATTTGGTCATATAATAAATTTATTTTATATTCGTAGGAATACTGAACCACTGAAATAAAGAAGTATAATTTTCCAGGTTAGGCCGATTGTTGGGATTTTGTATTCAGAATATAAGGGATCAGTTCATCACCATTATAATACTTTGCTGTTACAGTGTGTCTCAGTTCCATCAAGAGGCACTTACTCTGGCTAAAGGGAGTAACACCCTGAAGGAAGCCCTTTCAGAATATGAGTTCACCATAGAGTGTCAATCCAAAGAGTTAGCAGCCCTGCGTGTGGATCAGCAGTGCCTAAAGGAAGCTCTTGCAGATGCACTGAGAGAGAAAGAACGGCTATTACAGCGATGGATGGAGGAGAAAATAAAGGAAGCGGACAGGCTGAATAATTACAACATCACTCAGGCAAGGTGAGATAATGAGTTCAGGAGTTTCTGTGTGACTTGCAAAGCTCAAAAATTTAAATATGTTAACTTTATATGATAGCATGGTCACACTTTAAAGCTTAAAAGTTGTCTGGGACTGCTCCCTTTTACCAGGTGGCAACATTTGACCAAACATCTGAAGAAGCACCTCCAGAAAGGTGTGGGGAAAGAGCATGAGCCCACGCCGACCAATTCTTCAAGTGATGCAGCACAGTCTACATCAGCCATTCAGAGTAAGAATCTGCATATAGATATTAACACACATTAGATGCAAACAAATGGCTGACTTTTAGGCCGTCCTTTTTGCTCTTTAAATTAAGAAGCTTTAGGTCGTAGGTTAAAGACAAGTGTGCTAATGAAAAAATGAGACAATAGTGCAAAATGATATTTTTTTGTTTGTTTGCTTTTAACCATCTAACTAGATAGCAGTGGCAACTTCATAAGAGTTACAGTACATGAAGTACTGAATATGAACTCTTGGACCCAGCTACTAATAAAACCTAATGGTAGTTAAGGATTTAATAGGAAATTCACATGCAACCACTTTGATATCATGCTATTTTTGAGCAAGATTTTTTTTCCAATTCAATTTATTTATATAGCACTCTTCACAGCATAAAAACTACAAAGTCCTTCACAGTAAAATAAAAACAGGTAAACAAAAAAAATAGCACAATCAAACATTCAGCACAAATCTAATTAAAAGCCAGTCTAAATAAATGAGTCTTAAGCTGCTTTTTAAAAGAATAAATGCAATCAATGCAATGTAATGATGGAGGGAGAGCATTCCACAACCTGGAGGCCACCGCTCTAAAAGATCTCTCTCCTCTGGTCTTAAAACGTGTTCGTGGGACTAGCAGCAGCCTTTGATTAGATGATCTCAGGCTGCGAGAGGGAGCGTGGGGTTCTAACAGATCAGAAATGTAGGCAGGGGCATCACAATTCAAAGCTTTAAAAGTCAGTATCAAGATTTTAAAATGAATTCTAAAATGTATGAATGTTGCAATAATAGCGAATACATTAAAGTCTTTTTTCCCCCACCACTTTAATCTACAGCTCAAGACCTTTAATTCAATGTTTGGTCAAAAGAATCAGTGGTAATTGTTTTGTGTCTGCCTATCTTGTCCTCAGGGATCAATAATCCAACAGATATGCACAGTGGACTCCCAGACCAGTGTCACATCTCAGGTCCACCACAGGCCTAATATTCCCTTCAGATCACAGGGAGAACACTTTTTTTCTCCCCAGTGCTTATAGATGAAATGATGACATAAATAATGAAAATGTAGTTGGTTTTTCTTTGCAAATGTTAGGACAAATTGCTCACATGGATCTATTTTTATTATTTATCTAAAAATATATTTAAAGATCCACTATACTATGCAAATTTGTTTGTGACGTATAGTTAGAGTGCCTAGTTTCACATCACAAGTCACCCTGAAGTTTAGCTGATCACATGTGGACATCATCTTCATGATCAATGCATCAAACCCTTCCGGTTCTACGATTATTATTCTTTTAATCAGTTAACCTTTGAAACAACTTCATATAGTTTTCAGTTGTTTTTTTTTTTTTTAACATTTTAATTACTGTTCAACGAATTAAACATTTAGTAATTTTGAAAAATCAAGCTCAGTGTTAGTTTACTGCACACTCTTGTATGTAATTATGTGTTACTGTCTTCTTTATCACCTGTAAAAGAAAATAAAGAGACTTTTTTTTTTTAAATCCCCTCTCCTGAACAAAGACTATTATTTTAAACATTGCATGTTGTATTCCTTAACTGATTAAATACTAAGAATTTCATTGTGGTGTATTTCTCATTCTGTTTGATTACAAATCTGAAATATTTCAAAATGTTTTGGGGTTGTTTTTTGTTTTGTTTTAATCATCAGAATTCAGTTTCTGATCTCTAGGATCTGATTGCAGTTTGTTTGCTGCCTGTTTCCATGGTCACCAGTGTTGGCATTAGTAGTTAAGTTGCACAGTTTGTGGAGTGCATGTTTGGTTTTACTGATTGTGGTCTAAACACCTCAAGCTGTAGTGGAAAAATGGTAAAAGGCGGAAAGCGTCATTTTTCAGTGAGCACTGATTGCAAATGGGTAAGAAGTCTTCATTTCATTGGTTTAATTAAATCATAGCATTCTAAACCTAGATGTGTAATTAGGTTTTCTTTCATTTTGTTCCCAGTTTGCTCATCCAGGTTTATCAGAAAATGAGACAAAGACTGGAGAGAACTGTACAAGCACTGGGATCATGCTGACTCAAGTGAAGTCATCGTTGCCTCAGGCTTTAAACTTTCAACGCTATCCTAAATGGAAAAGTCAGCAGGTGTGTATGTAGATAAGGCATGGCCTTACTGCTTTTGATATCATAGTCACTGCCAGTGGCCTTGATAGTTTTTCTTGGACTTGCTATCACAGTTCTGTATTTAGTTGCTCTCCCAGTATGAGTTTTATGGGTTAACTTGCAGAAATCCAGAGAGTATCCCTTCTCAGACCATGACAACAAGCACGCCTTAAAAGACGACGTCATTGTATTCTCTCATGTAAGTATGTAGTGAAAGGTTCAAGGTTTTGCTGAACACAAGATTCACCACATTATACCTTTAAAAGGGGACCGTGTCTATTCTATGTTGATGTACTTCAGAGTGTGGGAAGAAGGAAGTGTCTTGATGATCGCAGACAGCATATCTCCCGTTTCTGCCTGTGCCATGGTGGAACTGACAATAGCACCAAAGAGACTCGAGGGAACGCCACAGCCTACCAGAGTGACTTCATAGTGAAGGAGGTTGTTGATTCTGCATCCAGAAACCGGCGCTTCCCTCACAACCACAGGCAGAAGTCTGCAGAGGCAGCTTTGGCACAGGCGGGGGAGACGTTTATGTGGTTCGGACGAGACGATTCTGACCAGTCTGACACCCTGCAAGTGCTGGCAGCTACCAACTGCTCAACACCATCTAAGCCTTAAGATATTCTTACATTTAATGCCCAGATGGCATCATTAGGGGGCCATAGCATGCACAGAGCTTCCTTCACTTGCATATGAGCTGTAATCCATTAAAAATTGTGAACCAAGATTTATCCCACAGCATACTCAATATCAAATGTTCCAAGATTGGAAAAAGCATTAACATAGTTTAAGTAACATTTATTGCATAGAAACTATGCAAAGTGATTACTTTCAAAGTTTAGAACCTGCAAAAACTACTTCAATACTTTTGCTAGTACTTAAGTGATTTTATCTCTGTATTTCTAATATTGTAAGGCTGGTGATAAAATGATCAGAATCAATGGCAGGTACTTTTTGTATCTCAACTGTTGAGAGTTCAGTCAGCCTCAGGCAGAAGAATGAACTATCAGCTAATGTTGACTCTATTAAATGTGCCAAAGTTGCTACAAACATTTCATAAACGCAATATAGCAATGTAGCACAATGTTATTTGAACTCAAGTTAGCATAAGCTGAGTTAACGTAGCTATGGATGCATCTGAACATCAGTGTGCACAGGCCTGATTTGAGTGCCACTATTAGTCTACGTGAGGACTGTTGGTGGTTCACAGTTTTGCCAGCAGAGGGCAGCAGGGTTACATGAGCCATTTGGCCTGCCTAGCCAGTGAGTTGTTCATTGTTCAAGGGCCAAGTTGTATGAAAAATGTAATAGCCACAAAACCCCTGTGTAATATGCATGTTCTGTGAGAGAAAATGTGGGAGGGGGGGGAGGAATAATTAGAAAAATGATCCTGCTATTTTTATTCAATACATATCAACATGGAGATATTCAATTAGAGCATGCGAAATAAATTAAGTTTGATTTGAGTCATAATGCATGGGCTTGTTTCACCCCAGGGGATGAAAAGGATGGATATGTGTGTGTGCAGCCCATAAAGAGAGAGGAGGAAGCGTGGGAGCCAATGACAGCGAGCACTGCTCAGAGAAAAGCACTTAAGTGAAGAGTGTCCCCGACCACTCTCTCCAATAGCTGATGTTTTCTCCAGAGCATGCTCTGACCAGCTGCTTTCTTTCTTTAAATACTCACCGGGGAGATGGATTTTTCTCACAAGCTTTCTTTCAGCTGTTGTAATTAGCTGATCCACATACCACGCTGACCTTGTAGGCGTTTGTTTCACTTTTAAAAGGTGAAGCAGACCTCAGTCTTTTCTCAGACAAGATGGCTGAGAGATGTTTGTGTGAATCTGTGGGCCTTTTGCGATTTCACTTTGAGATTATCTGACACATCGCCGTCAGAAAAAACGATCCCCTGATGCAGGTGCACAATTAGGAGGGGGATGTCTGATGAGGAGATTACTTTTGATGGTTTCCAGGTCTGTTTTAACCCTATTTCTGCCATGTCACTGAGACAACAGCCTGGAGCATTTTGCTATTTTGCCTAAACTATTGTCAAATATTTTGTGAAGGCCAGCAGTGTTGCTGATGAGAGAGAAAGAAGCGCTTATTAAGGAAAAACACCTGTGCTCTGGTTTGATGGTTGGTTGTTCCTGGTCTCGACTGGTTGTCTGGCACCTCTGTCCCTGTGGGTGCATTTCGCAGACTGCACTTTTCTTTGGACTTGCCACAACTTGAACAACTCCTCCGCACAGAAGCCACCAACACTTCAAAATCATAAAGTCTCATTAGCTCTGTCAGAAGAGCAGTAAGGCTTTTAATACTCGACAGAAGAGTGAGAACGCTGAAATAACATGCCAATCATTAGTCGTGTCAGGCTGTGCGTACTGTATGTGCCATGTTTAGTGTGTTACTGCATGCCTGTTACATCACGTAGTATATGTAAGTATATGTAAATACAGTTGCATGGAAGAAAATCAATCCTTCTCCCAAGGACAAAAGGCACATCTCAGTAAACAAGCATTCAACCACCAAAGCCTTGCACTTCATGAATATTAAATCAGTCCCTTTGAATCCTACCTCTTTGGTGTTGGTGGAGGCCCTAGTCTGGATTCTTACCATTTGCTGTGATTTATTCACAGGTGCATGTGTCTCTTTGATGTGTTGAGTTGAGAGGTTTTGCACCTGTTAGAGAAAAAAATGCTTTGAAAACAAGAGGTGGATTTGCCAGACAGTCAAAATAACAGCAACAGAAGGAAGATTTGTGTTGCCATGGTACATTGTGTGCGTGTATGCGTGTGTGCTTGTGTGTTTTCTTTTCAAAAAAAAGGCTGCTGCGCTGTTTTGACACATTCTGTTGTGTGCAGCAAAATTGGTTTTTGTCAAACAAGATCTACCTTCCTTTTTTTGTAAATCCCACATCAGTTTTGGCATCCGTTCTGACATTATGAAGTTGTGCATTTTTCATTTTGTGCATTACCTATTCATTAAAGATGTAACTTGAAAGAGAGTTGCTATGGAGATGCTGCGGTTAAATCGCATATCTCAAAGATTTTTTATTTCTGTTTATTCTTTTGCCAATTATAACTACGTCTAGCTATCTTGACTTCTTTCGATTTTTCACCCCACTTTCAATATCTTTTTTGATACGATGTCAAGGCTCACGGTAGGGCTTTTCCTTATGCCTAACACTTAATCTTGTTCAAACACTCAGCACATAGTCTAAACAGCAACTATAGAGTCCAAAAGTCTTTCGAATTGGCTGGGTTAAACTACACCCAAACTTTAAGACTCCTTCCAATCTCCTGTCAGTCATTTCTCTTGCAGTGCTTCCAATTCCCTGGCAGTGTTATTTTTTCAGCAGCCAGTTGGTTGGTGTCCCCTGGCAGCCTTAGTGGTCCTTGTTGCAGTAACGGTCAGGGGCCCTCCTGAGTCTGAGGGTGGTGATAAAGGTGGCTGGCTATCTCATTTCCACAGAGGACTAGATAACATCCTGAGAACATTCCCATCACTTGAAGAGTTTGTTCAGTTGAGATAAGAGTTCCCCTGCTAAAACCCAGCTGGGAAGCTCTGTGTTTGCCTGAGTGTGTGTGTCTTTGCACTGTGCATGTGTGCCTTAACAGAGTACTTTGGAGCATGTTAGCTGCAGCTCTTTTCTGTGCTGCAGCTGTGAGGTCCGCCAGGCTCCGATCGAGACGCTGCCTCAAAAGATCAGGCCTATCCTTGCATTAAATCACATTCCCCCATGCATTTTTCAAACCTCCGACAAGGCTTGCATGTTAATTTGTGCGTAGGTGGTGAGAATAATTACATTAGCCTGGTTGTAAACAAAGACCTACAAGCAGCAGTCTGTTCAAGTATCCCACCAGAGAAAGAACAAGCAAGTAGTTTATACAAGGATGGATGAATTTATAATGCATGCTTTACATGAAGGCATTCATAGCTGTTGTATCTGTAATTAAATAGCAACATGAAGAAAAATTAGCTGTTTTTCAAGCAAAATAAGCCTTATGCATTCTTGATTTTTTTGTCTTTTGTTATATATTTAAAATAAGGGGAAACAATGCACAAACCACAGAGGATAGTTTTCTTCAGAAACACACTTTTATAGCCCCAAAAGCTTTGACTCGATTGCTGCATGTGCACAATGTTACCAAGTGTTTCATCACTGCTTAAGAAGCTCCACCTCTTAGTTCCACCACACTGCTCCTTCATAACCACATTTTAATCTCATTAGTAAAAGGCATAATGCAATGTACAGAACCAGAGATAGGCCACACACACACATCCAAGAGTGCTTATGCAGTGTTTCATACTTGAACAAAAGGGGGTCATTCATACAGGAAGCTGATCAAAAATATGTCAACAAGTGAAGGCTGCCTCAGTCTTCTCATAGGAAGAGCAAAGTGACACAGCTAAAATACGGAGATTCTATTTTCTGCTCCGACAGAGAGCCTGTGTAACTTCCTGCTTTCAGCCCCGCCGCATACTGTATGTAACTGTTTATATAGTCAGCCCTGAAAACTGCTTCAACATCTCATAATCACAGCATTCTATTTCCTGCTGCAGACCTCACAACAAGTCTAATTAACCGTTTTCACACTTATTTTCCAGTCAAACGGGTAAATCTGCCTCATTTGCATTCTATTGAAGGCATAAATATGAGGCAATGAAGGCATTCTTATGTCCTTTAACGGATATGACAGAAGCCTTAATGCAGAGAAATATAATTAGATGTGAGTGTGGCCATTGTTATTATCATGAGATTTTGTGCCATCTAAAAAGCACAAACTGCTTCACTGTGTGTCTACTAAGTGTACAATGGCATATTCCCATGAATCTGACATTATTATCAAATGTAAATTACACTGCCATGAGCCGCTCATTACAATGTGTGGAATGTGTCACAAGTTGTTAAAATCTCAATTTAACATGATCTCCACATTTTAGCTGTGGATAAAGTCTTCTAGTGGTGAAGTTGAACTTAAATTAAATGCACTTCTCCTCCTCGGGAAGGACGAAAGATGTAAATGATGTAGCCAGTGTAAAAGTAGCGGAGTTATGCACACTGATTTATACAAGGTTATTTTTGAATAGCAACATATTGGATGCATGGACTGAATGAATTAAGATCTTCACAGTTTATGTTGATGTTAGAAGACATATAAATCAAAAGAGCCAAGTATTATAGTACGCACACAGCATCAAGAGCCAGTAAAAGGAAATGCTATGCAATAAGGTGATTTAAGCATGAGAGACTGAGTCAAGGTTGCAGTGAAATATTCATTCAAATGAGGTAAAGAGTGAAGCAGCATAAGAATAACCCGCCTTTAAAGATTAACATAACCCTTGGAGGTGTTATTGTATCCCCATAACCAAGTCAGAATTCAGCAGGTGCAGAACAGCTCTCCCTCTCTTTGAGTTACTGCATTAAGTCCCTCAAATTTAGTAGCACAATCATGAGCCTCCCGTTCACTCTCTGGAGTAGAAGAATCGCTTTGCATTTTAAAAAGGTCAAACACTCAGATCTCTGCCAGGAGGAACTGAGGGAAGAAATAATGTCTCTCTGCAGAAATATGCAGTCGCACACCACTGATCCTCTCCAATACCCACTGTACAGTGAATAGATTATAACTCTGTGTGTGTGTGTGTGTGTGTGTGTGTGAGTGTGTGTGTGTGTGTGTGTGTGTGTGTGTGTGTGTGTGTGTGTGTGTGTGTTGACTGACATCCTCTAACAACTACTGTATAAACAAAGGCAAATCATAATATTGTATCAAACCAAATGTGGTGAATATTTCAATAATGTGGAAGATAGCACTGATCAATTTTTCTACAATTAGACATATTCAATTATTATCAATATATAAATAGTGCATTTGTACTCTATGAGCCGCATCCACTCATTCACAACGCATTTTATATATCCTTTACACACTTTTTTACCTATAATGCATTCACATACAGACAAATGCATCAGAGGCTTCAGTATGTTGCCCAAGGACACTTTGATATGCAGACTGGAGGAGCCGTGGATCGAACCACACAGTTGCACAGTTCCTAATGGTTGTTTTTACTTTCAGATGTGCTTTGGCAAATAAAGCCTTTGCATATTTGTTTTTACAGCAAGGGCTTTAACTATGTAAACTGCAGTAAACACAAAAGAGGATCAGCTCATGATTAGCAAACATTGCATTTTGCAGGATTTAATTTGTCACAAAAAAGCTGATTTTAATCACCCTTTGCCTTCAAAATGACACAGAGATAACAGATGATGCTGCCACATATGTCTAATAAAAGCACATTAATGTATGGGTCTTACATACTTCATTACGCATGTCATTTGATATCATTAAATGATGTAATATGTCATTAGCTTCTAAATATATTTGTGGCTAACAAATACTCTCTGTTTCTTTATCCTCCCTTCCCCTCTTTTTGCGCTGTGAACATATGCTTCTATTGGTGTCCCTTGTTGGCTAGTGATGGTCTTTGGAGTGTTTGGGTTTCTGCCCAGTAGTTACATTGTGCCGGAGACAAGATGACCACAGGGAAGGATGGTCTCAGGACAGGGCCAAAACCCCCCAGGCCTGGGACCACACATGCAGGATACATGGTACAGCAGATACAAACAGAAAGTATGGAAATGATTCGTCTGCTGCTTGAGGTGGTTTTCTTTGTCTTTGTGGAAAGCTCTACTGGACGTGCTGGAAAACTATGCAGAGACTGAAGTGACTGGGAAATCCAACCATGCTCTCCGCCATCTGTGCCGTGTTATATGGCTGGCACTAATGTGTGAGTGAATCGAGGGTCTAAAATAATTGTACTGCAGGGACTGGAACTAAAAAGGAATATACGCTGCATGTTTTGACATGAAAGAACAGCTGCAGTTGCTGCTATCTGCACCTGTGGCACGAAGAACAAAAATCTTTGCATTTCATCTATCTATCACATCATATAACACTAAATTACAAGTTTCTTTACTTAATTGTTGGCCCAGAGCTGATATCAACTATGTGTAAGCTAATATGTTTATGGATTTCAGATAAAAACAAAAGGAGGCAGCTTAATATGAAATGTGGTTAACCTGACAGTTAATCAAAATGTTGTTTAAATAAGATTGGTTTTAAACTGCACTTCACGAACAAAGAGAATGGTGAAGCTTATCTCAAGTGATCAATCAGTATTATGCTAATGCCTACAGCTAAATGTGTTTAAATAGTGTAAAAGGGGTTATGTAATATAATACGGGTGATACTTCTGACCTGCGCATTAAGCAGTTGAGCTAGAATACATTTATCAATTTCATGGATGGTATTTGGGCATTTGGCTAATCTTATTGTATGTTAATAGGTCTAATTTATATATTCTTTTTATTTAATTCAAATTAATTAATTAAATTCAAAGTCTTAGCTGTCAGCCATATTTTATATAACATGGAAAAGCACCATAGGTTATGGCTAATGCTAGTTATGGGAGTTAACATTATCTGGCAAACTACTGACATAACATAACATGTTGTATTATGTTAGTTTTAGAATTTAGGCATCAGATAGTATTTTGACAAGTGTTAGCTCGGGTTTGCTAACTTTTTTAAAATTTGTTTTTATATGAGAATACTTTTAAATTCAAGTAGGCTGTTATTATTAGAAAGCTTGGCTAGCATGATTAGCATAATTGAAGTACACTCAGCATTAGGGTTATGGACATGCCCTGGGGTTCCAGAACCATCCAAAAAGGTCACTGTGCTTCCTCAGCTGAATCCTACTGACATACTTTTACAACTATAAGTAAAATATAACCCATCAGTTGTTTCAGCAACAATAATTCAATTCAATTCAATTTTATTTATATAGCGCCAAATCACAACAAAAGTCGCCTCAAGGTGCTTTAATTATTTAGTTAATAGTAGCTTAAAGTATCTGCACCACCATGACTGAGGACACTGATTTTAGAGTGCATGGGCTTATGCAGTATAACACAGGTGACAGTTTAAACCTGCACATAAGCATCTGAGTTAAAATTCCATGTATTACTTTAATTGGTGGTATTTGGCTAATAATAGTATATGTATGTTATTATTTTCTTTTTTTACTTAGTTAAAACCCCCCAGTTAAGCAGTACTCAAGTGCTAGCCATGAAGCACATTTTACATTACACCATATAAAAGCACCATCTGGGTAAGCTAATGTTAGGTCTGCTAGTTGAATTTTGGCAAATTACTAGCATAACAATTTAGAAATTTGGGCCATATTATATATATTTTTTGTAGAATATAATTCTGTTTTTGATTAAATATCTGTGCAGTGTGTGACCATCTTAGAATATACTAATAGTATATACTATTACTTTAAAAATTATATATACTAACAGGCTGTTAGTCTTGTCAGTTAGTTGTTATGTGACTAACACTGTTAGCATTATCCAGGCATGTTGTATTATGTTATTTTGAGCATTATATATATATATATAAAAAAACACCCAGCACGCCCCTGCGGGCGGTTTATCCTTCAAGCTCGGGTCCTCTACCAGAGGCCTGGGAGCTTGAGGGTCCTGCGCAGTATCTTAGCTGTTCCCAGGACTGCGCTCTTCTGGACAGAGATCTCCGATGTTGTTCCTGGGATCTGCTGGAGCCACTCGCCTAGCTTGGGAGTCACCGCACCTAGTGCTCCGATTACCACGGGGACCACCGTTACCTTCACCCTCCACATCCTCTCGAGCTCTTCTCTGAGCCCTTGGTATTTCTCCAGCTTCTCGTGTTCCTTCTTCCTGATATTGCTGTCATTCGGAACCGCTACATCGATCACTACGGCCATCTTCTTCTGTTTGTCTACCACCACTATGTCCGGTTGGTTAGCCACCACCATTTTGTCCGTCTGTATCTGGAAGTCCCACAGGATCTTAGCTCGGTCATTCTCCACCACCCTTGGGGGCATCTCCCATTTTGACCTCGGGACTTCCAGGTTATACTCGGCACAGATGTTCCTGTACACTATGCCGGCCACTTGGTTATGGCGTTCCATGTATGCCTTGCCTGCTAGCATCTTGCACCCTGCTGTTATGTGCTGGATTGTCTCTGGGGCATCTTTACACAGCCTGCACCTGGGGTCTTGCCTGGTGTGATAGACCCCAGCCTCTATGGATCTTGTGCTCAGAGCTTGTTCTTGTGCTGCCATGATTAGTGCCTCTGTGCTGTCTTTCAGTCCAGCTTTGTCCAGCCACTGGTAGGATTTCTGGATATCAGCCACCTCCTCTATCTGCCGGTGGTACATACCGTGCAGGGGCCTGTCCTTCCATGATGGTTCCTCGTCTCCCTCCTCTTTCTTGGGTTTCTGCTGCCTGAGGTATTCACTGAGCACTCGGTCAGTTGGGGCCATCTTCCTAATGTATTCTTGGATGTTCGTTGTCTCATCCTGGACTGTGGTGCTGACACTCACCAGTCCCCGGCCCCCTTCCTTCCGCTTAGCGTACAGCCTCAGGGTGCTGGATTTGGGGTGAAACCCTCCATGCATGGTAAGGAGCTTTCTTGTCTTTATGTCAGTGGCTTCTATCTCCTCCTTTGGCCAGCCTATTACCCCAGCAGGGTACCTGATCACGGGCAGGGCGTACGTGTTGATGGCCCGGATCTTGTTCTTACCATTCAGCTGACTCCTCAGGACTTGCCTGACCCTCTGCAGGTACTTGGTGGTTGCAGCTTTTCTAGCGGCCTCTTCATGGTTCCCATTCGCCTGTGGGATCCCCAAGTACTTGTAACTGTCCTCTATGTCTGCAATGTTGCCTTCTGGTAGTTCAATCCCCTCAGTTCTGACTACCTTCCCTCTCTTTGTTACCATCCGACTACACTTCTCCAGTCCGAACGACATTCCAATGTCATTGCTGTATAGCCTGGTAGTGTGGATCAGTGAATCGATGTCTCGTTCACTCTTGGCATACAGCTTGATGTCATCCATGTACAGGAGGTGGCTGACAACTGCTCCGTTCCGTAGTCGGTATCCGTAGCCAGTCTTGTTAATGATCTCACTGAGGGGGTTCAGGCCTATGCAGAACAGCAGTGGGGACAGAGCATCTCCTTGGTAGATCCCGCACTTGATGGTGACTTGTGCTATGGGCTTGGAGTTGGCCTCTAGTGTTGTACGCCACATCCCCATTGAGTTCCTGATGAAGGCTCTTAGGGTCCCATTGATCTTGTACAATTCTAGGCATTCCAGTATCCAGCTGTGGGGCATTGAGTCATAGGCCTTCTTGTAATCAATCCAGGCAGTGCACAGGTTGGTCAGTCTGGTCTTGCAGTCTCGGCTGATTGTTCTGTCTACCAGTAGCTGGTGTTTTGCGCCTCTGGTATTCTTGCCAATTCCTTTCTGTGTCCCGCTCATGTATTGACCCATGTGCCTGTTCATCTTAGCCGATATGATGCCTGACAGGAGCTTCCATGTAGTACTGAGGCAGGTTATTGGTCGGTAGTTGGAGGGGACCGGTCCCTTCTTGGGGTCCTTGGGGATCAGGACCGTCCGGCCTTCAGTTAGCCATTCCGGGTGTCTCTCGTTAACTAGCAGCTGGTTCATTTGTGCTGCCAGACGCTCGTGGAGTGCAGCCAGCCTCTTCAGCCAGTAGGCGTGAACCATGTCGGGCCCTGGTGCTGTCCAACTCTTCATACTGGAGACCCTTTCTTGGATATCTGCCACTGTGATGGTTACTGGACCCTGTTCAGGGAGGTCGCTGTGGTCTGCCCTCAGATCCTCTAGCCACTGAGCATTGCCGTTATGGGTTGCATCCTTCTCCCATATGCTCTTCCAGTATTGCTCCGTCTCCAGCCTTGGTGGTGCTGTTCTCTTATTGTTCCCTTGCCACTGAGAGTACACCTTTGCTGGTTCTGTGGAGAACAGCTGGTTTATTCTCCTGCCTTCTATCTCTCTGGTGTACCTCCTCAAGCGGCTGGCCAAGGCTGTGAGTCTTTGCTTGGCAGTTTCCAAGGCCTCAGGTATGGACAGCTTGCTGTATTTCTTAGGCACCTTATTCGTCGCACCTTTCTGCAACTCCGTTAGTTGGCTAACCTCTCTCCGTGCTACTTTGATCTTGCCCTCTAGCCTCCTCCATGGAGGGTACTGCCCCTTGTGGCTGTTCAACTTGTAGCCAAGCATCTCACTGATCACTGCTGCCGTATTGTAGATCAGCTTGTTAGTGTCGGTAATCGTGGTTGTAGGTATTGCCCGTAGTGCTGCATTAACATCATCTAGCAGACCTTCTGAGGGTACTTCACGTAATCTTGGTAACCGGCTACAGGGGATCCAGGTTTCAAGCTTGGCCATGATCCTATTTTTCAGGTCAGTTCCTCTCGCACTCAACGATCCTTCTCCTATCACACTTGGGGCTATATACCCAATCTCGGGTGGGGGTGATGATATCTCCCCCCTGACCTGGCGTCCTGACTCCTCCTTGCCGTAGCATTTGTGTTGTACCTCGTCAATCTCTAGCTGTGAGAGCAGCTAGAGATTATATTATAATATATATATATATATATATATATATATATATATATATATATATATATATATATATATATATATATATATATATCAGGTCATGATAGATTGCTTATGCTTCATTTTGTTTGTGTAGGCTGTAAAGGTGAGGCATTAATGTCTGTTCATTTTATTTATTTATTTTTAGGGTAACAAAATAGCAATGTGAGTTGAACATAACACTTGCTTATCCTGTCTATCTGCTCAGACTAAAACCCTGTGCACACTAATAAGCTGTACTTAAATTAGTATTAGAGACACTGTATAGATTTGTATATATTGTCTCTGTACTGGTCGGAGAAGATATTACAAGGAATCATTGCTGCATCTCAATTCAGACGTTCAATAAATAAGTTTGAAAGGAGCTGGTGGTAAGAAGACAAGAGTTTTCAGACAAACCATACAAACAACAAAGAAAAAGACAATGAATACAACCCCCCCCCCCCCCCCCCCCCCCCCAAAACATATTTAACTGTAGTAACCGAGGCTTAACATTACGAAGGAAAATGTACTGAATAATAGTCGAGTCTGAATCGCCTTTCTCGAAAATTCCTACTGTCCCATCTATATCAACTGGAAGGAGAGCCTCTCATCTGTGCTGTGCGCGCGCGGGCCCGCGTGTAGAGTGTTGAGTGTGTGTGTGTGTGTGAGGGAGAAGTGGGCAAAGGCTCCGCCTCACTCAAAAAGCTAGAGGGGAAAAAAAGGAAAAGCAAACTGATACACACCTCTCAATTCTGGCAGGAGGAAAAGAATAGGAGTGTTTATGAACCGTATAAGTAAACAGCAGGATAACCAGGCACACCGAGAGCCGAGGCTACTTCCCCCCGTAAAAACCGACACCAGGCACCGTTTCCCTGCGCCGGAGATTGTCCCGTTGCGTTCAGGATTAAGTTTTTATGTCATCTAAAGGTGGATCATTATCTAAATCCGAGATAACAAGCGAATTTGAAATGCGTAGCCTGCGATGCTATTTCTGGAGCCCCCAAAGCCGACGTTTGAACTCTCAGTAAACATCCAGTCGAGGTAGGATTCAAGATTATTGCAAAGGTGGTGTAAAATATGTCGGTGTGTGCTCCACCGGGGTATAGTTTTGAAAGCTATACTCGCATCGCTGTCCATGTGTCCCTGCGCCATCAGCAAGGAGAGACAAGGGAGGGTGGGAGTAGACATTAGCCGATACTCCACTTCATAGTGATGTGGAAATTGGCTTTATTAAGTTCCTAATGAGGCTGGGCAATTAAAAGGTAACGGTGAACATTCATTAAACGTCCAATCAAGATCAGCTATGAGTGCTTTAAATAAAATTTAAAAAATTGCATTGATAGATTTTTTTTTTTTTTTTCATTTTTCATCCGAAACCAGGAAGAACATGCACGGAAGGAGTTTGATTAAAAGTTTAGTACTGGTGCAGGCCTATTTTGCAGTTCTTCCTGGCATCAGTTTGGACATCTCTAATCAGCTGTAGCATACTAATTAGTGAGTGCCAAATAAGTTAATCACTCAATCAGATATCTATATGAGCATCTGCACATTTTCACACAGAGGATGGTCCTTCTATTTTTTAATTTTGAGAAGCACAGAGTAGGCACTGATTCTCATAACTCTCACTCCCTTTTCTTTTCTTTTTTTTTTTTAAACTGCATTTGGAGGCTCTAGTGAAAGAAAGCTTCAAGTGGAGGAGGAGGGCGGCTCCATTGTCTGGCCAGTGAAGGGGTGGGGATAAGAGGCTGTATGCAGATGTGCTGCTGGCAACGGACATCTGCTCTACCCCCTTGGGCATTGTCACAACAGGCAAGGAAACTTAGTGTGGAGCCTTCCTGCGGAGAAAAGACCTTTGTTAATGATGTGCAGGCCATGACCTGCACCCTTCCAGATCCCAGGGTTTGCATTTTAAACGCTACATTTAGCCGAACATTTAATTCGGCTTGCTTTGAATCAGATAATGTGGAGTTTCAGATATTCTGATTTTGTTTTTCCCAGCTCCTTCAGTCCCACCTGCAGCACCACCCTCCCCGTTTGCCTTTCCCTATCTCTCCCCTCATCTGCCAACCTTCAGCTCTGATGGGGGAGTTGTGGTGGTGGTTGAACTTACTTTCCTGTTGTCTTTGTGGACTGTGTGTGTTGAGATATGAAAGCTGGCCTCTCAAGGCAAATGCATCACAGGCAGCATCAGAGTGTACATGGCAGCTCCTATCAGGCCTTTTGATTCATCGCTGAAGGGGAAAATGCCAAGAAAATGCAAAATCACCGTTTTAATATTTATGATATATACATACATACACACACAGACACAGCTTGTGCTTCATGGTAGCGCTCGGTGTTGATGTGCCTGTGCGCCTGTGTTTGTACTGGAAAACAGGAGTCTCATTTGCCTCAACAGATATTCCCTGGTGACTGCTGGAGTCACTGTACTGTGATTAGGAACATGATTTGTGCTTGTACTGAGCACCGTTGTATATGGCTGATTTGCTGTGCAACATGCTTGTGTAGGGACTTATTTGTGTGTCTCCGCTGTGTTATACCATGCTGGAGAGTTGAGATGCAAACTGGGGAGCAAGTGCCCCAGAGCAGGAAAAGATGATAGTCTTTGAAAGCACAGCTGCTCTTACTGGCATGTGCCCGCTTATTTGGCATTTGCTTTTCTTTGGACAGAGGTCGCATGTTTTGTTTATTAAGAAAGCGAGCACTTACTTGAACTATATCCATGTCCCGTTGTTGATATGATTACTCTGTAAAGAGGAACAGCTAGAAGCACAACAACAGCAAAAGGAAAATCATAATCATGCATCGACTGCCTGTTTTGAAGTCACAGAAGCAAAGCAATTACAATTGGTTAATCATATTCTCAGAGCCTAATTCTCCATTTAACACAGTAATTTAGATGCTGCTGGAATAGCTCTTGTGAGCTCTTCTGACAATTCCCATAATGGCCAGAGTACTAACGGCTCCCTAAAACTTCCCGTAGGTTGGTTTGAGAGGATTGTACTGTCATGTGATTTTTTTTGCTGTGCATTGTGGAGAGGGGGTAACGGGTGTGAAATTGCACTGTGCCAGTTGCAAGAGGCTGAAAATGTACCAACTATACCACAGGTCTCTTTGAGCATGACTGCAATTAATCTTTTATCGGATAAGTCTAGGTTTTGATTTTCTTTATGCGAGTTTTGTTTGAAAAAAAAAAAATCAACTACAGCTAATTATCCAGTTCAGTTTATTTCGTCACAGTTTGAAGTTGAAATTTGCATGTTAAAAAAACAAACAAAAACCCCCCCAACACAATACACAACAACAACAAAAGTTTTTTTGCACCTCAGCGCATGTGACACAGATCTTTAGACATCTTACAACTCAATCCTCAGATTGCATTAAGGCTTTGATGCTGAAAACAAAGATTGCGCTGTGATGTAGTGCACTTTGCAAACCGAGGGCTGAGCACTTGAGAGGCATTACAATGATGAGGGAACAGTTGTACTTTAATTATTCTTTGAGCAACTGTTGTGCTATGTTAACAACTGCTGCTGCCTGGTAATAGTTTTTTCTCAAAGAACACACATTTAAAAATCTGCTGTGTTTAGTTTAATTGGTGCATTTTGCAAATCTTCTGCACCTGCTTTCTCCCTGTGCTGTTGTGCTGTGTCTCTGAGTGTGTCGTTTTTTTCCTTCTGCTTGTCAAGGATAGTTTTGGGAGAGTGGATGTGGACTGCAGCAGACAGCAGCAGGTGTCTGATTCTCCTCGCTGATAAGACCTGTTTGCTCAGTGTGCTTAAAAGTCGCTGCGCTCTCTGACTCGCTGTTTGTACATGTGGGTGCCATGCACTCTTGTCTGCCACCACTGATAGGATATACACAGTATGGAGAAAGGAAAACATCCTCAGTGGTTGCTCTTATGTACAGCCAAATCCTTTCCCCCCTCCCCATACTCTCATGGGTGTATTCTTTATTTTTTTTTTTTTTACTTTGGTCCTGCAACACTGGCGTCTTACAAGCCTCTTTGAAAGCTTAGCCAATTCCACATAATGTATTTGAATTGCAGTTTAGCTAATGCAGCAGCCAGGAAATAAGCAAGTTCTAGCCCACTGCTGTATTTGAAAGCATTAAGATTTTTAATTGAGACAATCAAACGCAAAACTGCAGAATCATAGTGTTGCCAAAAGCTACACATTAAATCCAAAGTGATGCCATCACTGAGGTGCATTGTTGCTTGTACTGTTTTTGAGAGATGCTGCGTAATTTCTGGATGTCTGGGATCATATTAGGAATGTCACGATGCCATAAATGTAATAATCGCTACCAACAGGACTAATATTGGTAAAAAAAAGGATTAATACAATTCTGGATACCCAATTTGCTACTACATAAAAAAAAAAGTAGCTACTTAAACACGAACATTTCAGCATATATGGTAAAGTGATAGGAAACAGACTGAAGTGTTAAGATAGTTGCTGAGTAGCCTACTAATGTTACTATAAGCCTATGGAACATTTTGAATTTCACAATAGCAGTGTCAGTGGCCTCAAACAAAATGGTAAATAATACTTTGGATGTTGTTAATATGGACTGAAACTTACTCAGCTTGAATTCTATAAAAAGATCCAAATGTCATTATTTTAAGTGCTTTCCTAAATTGGATCTGTTTCCTACCTTGGACTGAAAGCATATTGCATTTTGCCTTTTTTGAATTAATTATTGCCCCTTGATCGTCCATCCCAAACACAGAGTACTTCCATACTAAGCTGGAGCTACCGTAGCAGCTCCACTAGAAAATCTAGATTTTGTTGTGCCATTTGTAGTTTTTCCTGTTTTTGTAGATGACCTTATTCTGCTTCTTCGCATGTAAAGAAAGACTACATGGGGCGATCGTGGCTCAAGAGTTAGGAGTTCACCTTGTAATCGGAAGGTTGCCGGTTCGAGCCCCGGCTTGGACAGTCTCGGTCGTTGTGTCCTTGGGCAAGACACTTCACCCGTTGCCTACTGGTGGTGGTCAGAGGGCCCGGTGGCACCAGTGTCCGGCAGCCTCGCCTCTGTCAGTGCGCCCCAGGGTGGCTGTGGCTACAATGTAGCTTGCCATCACCAGTGTGTGAATGTGTGTGTGAATGGGTGGATGACTGGATATGTAAAGCGCTTTGGGGTCCTTAGGGACTAGTAAAGCGCTATATAAATACAGGCCATTTACCATTTACAGTACTTAACAGGGTCAATAGCGGCTGTTTTTGATATTTGGATGCTATTCTAGTGACTGCATGACTACTATGTAGATTTTCAAATGGAAACACAAAGACTACAAAGAGTCTTTGGTGGTGGAGTTTAACTCTGCAATATTTCATAACATATTTTTAATATTACAATAGAGATATGACATGCAGTAAACAATTATTGAAGCATGCATATTTCACGATTCACACTCTGCATGTGTTTTAGTAGATTGTTTGTTAACATACCCTCCAAACACTGAAGAGCCTATACCTACTGGAATGAAATGGATTAGATTCTCAAATGTTTGCGTTCTGAATATGAATGCATGGTGTATGTACAGAAATTAACTTTCCTGCTTATGATGTAAATGCTCATACTGCCCTGAAAGTCAAAAGCTTTTTTATCTATTAACTATAAAAAGCTGAGCTGCATCATCCATGAGGCAAACTGGGTATGTGTTTAGGGGCTTGGACCATTTGGGGGTCCAAAAGTAAGTTTTTAAAAAATTTTTTATTTATTTTTGAAACCAGTCAAGAGCATGTTTGTATTTTCCTACACAGAATATTACTCATAAAATACAATCTTTCCATGCCAATCCCCCTTTCACAGATTAGTTTTCCCTCTTAAACCAAGCTCGCAATTTCCTTATCAGTTGAGGGCCTACTGCCTTTCATAATCAGAGATCCAAATAACCTGCCTCCACTCGTGATTGTTGCTTAGGAGGTTAATTATGCTCTCTCACTAACAACCTTCTGACATGTCATCTTCTAAATGGTGAAAAAGTGTAAGAAGATTATATAAGATTATATATTCTCCGTCAATGGGGAAAAAGACACTTTGTTAGTGGTTTTTGTGTTTGTGAAAAAATGATCTGATCATTGCACTTGCATGTTAACTTTGATTTGTGCTCTTTAGCCGCTGGAACCGGGAAGGTGAACACCAAGCTAGTTCAGAAGCTTGAGGGAGAGTGTAGTGGAGAGTGGCACTGAAGCATGAAGTTACTGACATGTTTTTAAGTTCAATTCAATTTAATCAAGTTTGGTTTTATTTTAATAGTGCCAAAGCACAACAACAGTAACCTCAAAGCACTTAAGGTAAAACCAGACTGATCACTTAGATCTCCAACTAACTGAAATCAATTTAAAGTTTGACTCTTTTCTTACTAAGCATATTAACAAGTTTGGACAAAAAGGGCAGAGGCAGCACATCTTATCTTTCATCCACTGTATGTGAGGGATTGATTCAGCAAATGGGTGAAAAGAAAAAAGCATATATAGTCACAGAAATACAGCAGGCAATTTTTCAGTTCAGTTCAGACTCTACTTCTGATCTCTCACATACTTGCTAGCTTACATTAATTTTGGATTCGTGGGGAGGGGAAAAATAGTTGAAAGATTTGTTGGCTTTGTACCAATTCGGAGTCACTCGGGAAAGCCTGCCTGAGGTCGTACTGGCCATGCTTGGCAGTTTAAACATAGATCCTAAAAACTGTCGAAGCCAGGCATATGATATGTAAGTAATATGACGGGCCAGTATAATGGGCTGCAGTCTCACTTAAAAAAAAATCCCTTAATCGATGTGCAGCTTAATCTCTGAATTTGGTGGATGTCAACAGTATATAAGGACGCAGCTAAGATGCAGAAAGTTTCTTTGACCTTTGCAGTTTTTATGTGTTTTGTACTTTTAGATTTTAAAAATGATTTTTTTTTAACAACATTAAAGTGGACATTATATTCACACGCTGTAGTTTCCATGCAGATGCATCTAAAGCACTTTGTGGAAATTATGTGCAATAATGGATGTTCCTAATGACATATCCTCTGATATGGATGGAAAATGCAATGCATGCCAAGAGGCAGCAGAACTGTTTTCCCAAGCTGTGCTGTCTTAAAATTCACAGCGCAGTTTTGGGACCGTGTTTTAAGCATATTCAAAGTGACAAAAGGCCGACATGGATCCACTCACTGCTTTTCGTCTCTTTGTGAACATGGGATAATTCACTTATAGATCAGCTTGATCACAAGATATGCAGTGAGTGTTCCCATTGTGTGCCAGTCATATAAAGGTGAACTGCAGCACATCAAGAAGCCTAAAGTGTTTGCAGATGAATCTACCGAGCACAAGTAACACTGAAAGGCATGGATCTTTAGGCGGTAGAAACATTTAACCTCAATATTGACAAGTGAGGTGCCTGTTTATACCACAGATTGGCAGCATTAGTGAAAATTTGGGATTCTACTGCACATGGAAGCTGAGGATGTGAATATTCATGCTCATAAACTAGCTGATGCACCGTGTGCTTATACCGGTCTGATTTAGATCATAACTTTGCAAAGGAAATGACCCAATTCTGATGCTTTGTACAGAATGAACAGGATACATCTCTAAAACATCTCAAAACAGCTTTTCCCATACGTGTTTGTAGCCCTTCATATGTTTTTGAATTTGGCTGTAACTAAACGTAAAAGACTCAACAGCGCCTCAGTGTGCTCTCACTGATCGCCATCGAATCTAAACTTACTATAAAGTTTGAAGTTGTGACAGAGTAGAACAATGACGGAGACTTAGAGGATGACAATCATGCAGAGACAACTTAAAGTCTGGGACGACTTAAATTTAAATTATTGCTAAAAAAAAGCAAAAAAGCTCTCTGTGTTAATTTTGATGTAACATCACTTCCTTTACATTTTTCTAATGAAGTACAGGGCTCTAAATAATGAATAAGAGCCGCTGTTTCTATCTCATATGTCTAAATTCCTTAATTTTTAAAATCCTGACATTACAAAACAGAATACTGGGTTATGTTTCGTCTTTTCTGTAGTATATGTGGCTTTTTCGCATTTCTAGAAAAAGACAGAGGTGAAGAAAAGAGAAAAAGATGGCAGATGAGGGGAATGTAAAGCTGATTGATAGACACAGAAAAAACTTGGAGAGCAGTGGAGGAAAACAGGAGAAAGACAGGCATTTGTAGGAAGACAGTGTACGGTGAACTCTGTATTCCCCCAATAAAAGAAAAAAACCCCCAACAGATCTGGTTGTTGTATTTCCCATTCAACATTAAATAATATAAGGCGTTTCGAGCAGTGTTGTGTTTCTTTTTAAGTGAGGTACACTGCACTCTCCATAATGAAGAGTGTGCAGTACATGCTCTGCATCTATGTCTGATTGATTAAAGAAAAAGTCTGGATATTTGTTTTAGAATTTGAATGAGTTTTGCCCTGTGCAGAATAATATATTAAGAAAAAGGAAAAAGCCTGACCACTGCACCATGTTGATTAGGGCTCCATTAAACATGTGTGCCTAGGAGTCTGTAACATCATTCGAGCCTTTTAATAAGCACACTCTAGATTTTTCAAGGGGGGTGACTGAAGCCTATATTATAGTGAATGTGGCACAATATGTGATGAGGAAAGAGATGAGCATTTCTCTAAATTATTAACTCATTATATGATTGTAGGAAAGCTCTTGGCAGCAGTGGAAGAGCAGTGGTGGATGTTTGCTCTTCCTTATATTTATGATCGAGGGAGTTTGCTAACTCTTGCTTGGCTGTGTAATAGCCTCCCACCTGGCACGAACTATCACACTGTGGATTCACTGTTCCTTCTTAATGACTGTCTATTTTCCTCCATAGAAGTCCTAATTACTCTCAACTGCATTCATGGACATTATGCCAGAGTAAGACAGGATGAGGAGGGGAAGGATAACAATGGATGAAGGGTCATACTTTGGAGATCTAACAGGACTGTAATACACCTTTTCAACATGGAAAAGTGTGTGTGTGTGTGTGCCAGCGGAGAAAAAAAAAAGAGTTGATCTTCTCCCATTTACCTCCCCTCCCTCACTTGGCATAGCCGGAGCTTTAAACACCTGCCATTAACTTTCATGCAAACCACAGAGGATTAGGAATGAATAGTAGTACCAGGTTCCAGCTAGGTGTGCAAGTCGCTGTGCGTTTTTGCGATTGGTGTCTGCGTGTCACTTTTGCAGGAACTAGCAAACACAAAGCACCATCTGCACACAGCAGGCTGTCCTGACTGCCTGCTCTGCTCACTGGGGCAGAGAAGAAGCTTTCTGCGAGCATTTTTTAAGAAACTGACTCTGCTTCTGCAGTGGCTACGCTGGTTGTTAATGCTGACAGCTAATAATGTCCTCCTGGATGACTGTGCCTCGCTGGAGCCAAAGAGAATAGACAGAGACTAATGAAGAGAGGCAGGAAGTGAAGGAGAGAGAAAGACAGGAACAGATAGAGAGGAGAATACCAGTGGGGCGTTCAGCTCTCGCACTCCTAGCTGGTGAAGTTTCCTGCAGATTACACACATATACACACAGGCTGAAAGTGCAGGCACATGTACTGTATTTAAATTCTTCGCTTTTTTTTTCTTCCCCGTTCCTTCTTAATCGCTCTCTCCTGTCTCTTGAGGGAGGTGGCATAAAGAGGAGTAGGGGGGAGGAAGCAAGCTCCATTGTGTCTCTGCAGAGACCCTATTCCAGTGCAGCTGACATAGACTTGTGTCAGGAGGATCCATCCTGCTGATTTAGGCAAGCTGTAAACTGAAAGAGATGTCTAAAGTGCTGAAGTGGGCCCTGGCCAGTGGAGAGATGGCTCTGTTTGTTTGCCATTCTGCTGAGCACTACTTCACAGAGAAAACTTTTCTGTCCAAATTTGCTGACGAGGAGAAAAGGGACAAAAAAAAGATGGAGTTTGGGTTTTGAAAGTCACTCATGGGGGCACACAATGCTTTGGCCATTGTGGCTCTTTGACACTGACATTTGGACTTGGTGGTCGAAGGGGTGGAAAGAGTTAAAAGCTTACTTTTTTCAGCTGTCTCTTAACAGACAAACCTTTTTTGCCACTGCTCACAATTCTCAGAGACAGCAGTCATTGAACCTTCCTACGACATGAATATGCATGATAAGTCCGCTTTCTTCTCTGCCCTCTGAGCTGTATTTTTTTTTCCACCCAGAGACCTGTCGTGTTGTGTTTGATTGGCCCTGACATTTGAAAAGGTCCTTGAATAAAAAAAGAAAAAAAGAAAGTTGTTTATGACAACTGGAGAACTCTCCTCGCAGCAGAGTAAAAATGGCATTTTGAAAGGAGCGCAGCGCCTGCATGTTTAAATGCTAATGGCTCTGCAAATGTGCGTGCTAATAGGATATTTTAATCTGGAGTAGTGCAGTACGTATACTTTCAGCATGCATGCACACTTTTTGAGTGTTACTTCTAATAGCAGTAGAAGGTGTGACAGCTTATTTTATTAACTGAATGTGGGGTTTTTTTCTAATAAAAGATTCCATTCTGTCTTTATGGAAGTGTGGACATTATCTAAAGACAAAGAACAGGCTTATACCCAGGAAAAAAAACCCTTAGGGAAATCTGTTTGTGAAAATCAGGCATCTGCTATGTATTATTGCAATGGTTATGATGCATATAAAGTGTAACAGCTTATTTTACAAGCTTACTGATGCTGTGTGGCAGAGTAAGGCTCTTAGTCCTTAAGAAAGGGCCCTTGGGGTTCTGGTTGGGTAGCACTGTTGCGAGGCATCGGCTCCTTGTTTTCTTTGCAGTAGCCAGCCAGAAGTGCCAGGAATCTCACTGGAGATTCATCGGCTTCTGAAGTGTTTTATCTAGTTGTTCTTTCTGCCCTTTAGGTTTTGCATTGTGTCAACATGAAACAGTAAAAGATGAAGTTGAATCTGAGGCAGTTTTCCCACATTTTTCTCCAAAATAAAAAAAAAAAATATTAAAAATTATAGATGTGTGTATATATATATATATATATTCCTGTCATTATTGTTACTTTATGTTTTACCCACAAACCATGAAACAATTGCCAGAAAATTCAAAAACTCATGTATTATATATGATACACTAGGTTTAAGCCATGTCTGCACTGACCTGAAAAATATAGACATCTTTATTTCCAGCATATGGTTTTGGTAATATGCCTATAAGCATATAATATACTCATTACCTGTAAATTGCAATGGAATCTGAAGTAATAGTTCTGTTTTTTTTCAGTGATCATGTGAAGGACTGTGAACAACAGCAGTTTACTACCTACCTTTTTGAACCATCACAGATGATCCAACCTTCTTAGCACAGCCTCCAAGACACTATTTTTAGGGAGTATGGCTAACTTGTCGTTATCTCTGGAGGGTTTTTAGACTAATGTGCTTTGCAACATTAGTGAGGTAAAATGTGACACTGAGAAAAAAATTCTTTTTTCTAGGGTCTATCTACTCATCCTTGGCATTTTGTTTGCACTGTTATATAATTTCAGTTATGAGTCATTTAAGAAGGAACAAAGGGTTTTGATTTGGAAAGCTAGGTAACTAGATGGCAAGCTCCTTAGACAGGGTGTTTAAGTGATTAAAGGCTCAGTTGCACAGCCCTAGTGACTTGAACTATTTTCTTGATTTAAATCCACAAATTGATGGTTGTTCTAATTTTACACTTTCACTGTAATATTTATCTGTGTTTGTCTTTGAGTGGGTGCTTCAGACAACAGAACAATAAAATTCCAAATTTATATTTTTACTTTTTTTTTAATGCCATAATTTTAGCTATCCAGTCCAGATTATTGCTTTCTGCGTGGCACATTTTCATGCATTGAACAGCCTCTTTACTTGCATAAATACTGGCAGGATTCCAGGCGGAAAAAATCTGGCTGATATCCATGAAACCATTTGACTCCTAAAGCACACTGTTAAGTGAGAGGATGCACTTCTCCTTGATTTAAATGAGCAGTGGGTATCAGCAGTTTAGCTCCTGCGGAGCATCAGCCCCACACACACACACATGCTTACACATTGTCACATAAGATAAGTTATCTACTTGTTGCTGTATGGAGAGCTAAAGCTTCTGTTATGAAAAATGGGCTATTATCTTCTTATTGATCACATTGTTGATGAGACAAATGGCGGAACTGATAGATGGAGTTTTATCACCTTAACTGTTGTCAGTATGAATATGGATATCATCAATGTTTGGCGAGCCAGAGGCTAACGCTTTGATTCTGTGCTGCTGAGGTGCTCAGTGGGACGGTTGGCTTTTCAACTCGTCAGCTTGTTCGCACAAAGACATGTTTGATTTCCCCCCCATGTAGAGATGTTTGATTCCTGGTCCTGAACAAAAAGGATTTACTGTGGGTTAATGTTTCACTGAGCCAGAGAAAATCCACAGACTTGGTCACTCCTACTCAGTCCTCTGTGAGTACCCCCCTCGGGACTCTTCGTGAGGTTGGAAATAGGTGTTGCTGGGCTTTTAAGGCAGCTTTAACAAACTCTTGACATCACATACATCTAAGCTCCACGTACTTTTATTCTTCACTTTTATTCTTAAACTAAATATCTGACATGCCGATCTACCTCCAAGCATCTTTTTAGCTGATCAACATTTTTCCAATAATTAAGTTTTGTGCCATGAGGAGAGAGGGGTGTGCAGTTCATTGCTATTGCCATTGTCAGCGATTTTGCTGACGCATGAGCTCCGTGTAATACCTACAGCTCTACTGAATGTGCTGTTTAAAATGGCAGCATAGTCAAATATAAAGAAAGTGAGAAGTCGCATTATCCAGGTTAGACATGGAGCCAGTGCAGCATTGCTGGAAGCAAATTTTTTTTTCATAAAATTCACATACAAAACGAAATACAGGATTTCCTGACACCAGTCATTGTGTCCTGGTATTCTAAATATTACCCATTAGACTGTGTTTTAACACCATTTTTCTTTTTTTGTGCCCTGAGAAAAGCGTTTTCATTTGAATGCGTACAGAAATGTGAAATGATGATAAACTTGAAGGTTATATGCTTTCTGCTCAATTCAGCCTCAGGGGAAGTTTGAGCTTGTGAGATATTTCAAATAACTCAAAGAACATAGTTTTTTCTGTTCCAGTTTTTACTTACTCGCCAGTGTCTTCTCTCCCTTGGTTAAACCTCATCCCTGACCTTTCTCTTCTCTGCTCTTTTTCTTCACAGTTAAGCTCTCTGTCCCTTATTTTTCTATGAATATCAGTCATGACTCCTAATCCGTCTGTGCCCTTGTCTTATCCCCCCTTCCAGTTTCATCTCTGTATGCTTTTACTCACAGGTGGTGATTTTTTGTTTTTTCATAGCTGGCTCTTTATGTTTCTTCTCTCTGGTGTATGAATACTGGCTTCTGTCCTTGCATGGGGGTTTCATCTTGGTATGACCTGACTTATACACACTTATATACATGAAAGCAGGTGCACACACACATGCCTGCACACAGACAAAGGCAGGAAAGCGTGCACATGTATGCAATTATATGTTGTCAAGTTAGTAATTTCACAAAGAAGCTGAAAAGAACTCCCACAAGCTTGGCTGTCCTCAGGTGAAATGAATAGAGATAAAATGTCATTAAAAAGAAGTTCTTTCAGTTTGTCCTGAAACTAAATGTTCTGTGCAGGTAGTAGTCAGAATTGAGAGAATAAAACCTTAAATGAAGACTATTTGGAATGATGTCCATGACCATTGTCACTATCTCATGTCTGGCTCCCCATCCTCAAGCCTTTCATGCTGGGCAGACTTTCTCAGACCCCCTCCCTAGAGGCACGATGCAGCCAGACACCCACCTTGGCCCCAGTTCCCATCCGACACGTCTGTGTTTTTTGGTGTCTGTCTCTATATGCGCATACATACTGTGTGTGTGTGTGTGTGTGTGTGTGTGTGTGTGTGTGTGTGTGTGTGTGTGTGTGTGTGTGTGTGTGTGTGTGTGTGTGTGTGTGTGGGCAGCAGCGTTCAGCGATGTTCTCACAGCCCAGCTGAGACTGACAGATGGAATCATTTCACACACAGACAGAAAGGCAGGATACAGGAAACCGGGGTGTGTTTAATAGTCCTGGTGCTGCTGTGGTTGGTATTAATCTAGGTCAGTGGCGTTCAGCTCACGGCGAATTGGCCTCTGGGGCAAGCTTGGCCTTTTCGTAACCCCATTTACTCCCTATTTTCTGTACTTACAGTCCAGTTGCCATATGTAGTTTACCATTATAAAGAACCTTACAAGATGTTTTTGGCTGTTTAGGGTTGGGCATATTACTACTGTACCTGCTTTAGTTGACCTTTTGTAATCAGAGCCCACTGGCTTTGTAGCAGGCCAGATGGCTCACACCAATTAAAGTCTCTCGACCTTGAAAAAATGCTCCAAGACGTTCAGCTCACAGCTTAGTAACTTACTTTCATTTTGTTCTAGTTATTTTAATGCGTACGAGACCGCTTACACTTTTGACAGCTGAGCTAAGCTCCTGGTGACAGTTTTTCTACTCAGACATACTGTTGGTAAGGCTGTGCATGGAACCACAAAACCTGAAATCATAAATGCTGTCAAGTATTCAAATGTTAGCATGAGACTGAACTTTTTTGGTTTTACAACAAAATCCAAAGTTTGATAAGATTAAACCAAAGTTCCAAAGTTTTAGGAGGCAGGAGAAATTACGGGGGAGAAACTTTTTTATTGTTTTGTGGACCCAAGAACAGGATCCAGGAGTTGAACACAAACTGAGCTTTTAATGCTCTTAAATCTAGAGCAGGGGTCTCGAACTTAGCAAGACTCTACAGAACTTGACTGCATGCTAAGGTGGCACTTCAGCCATTTGATTCATGTTACAGCAGCTCATGAGTGCATGAACATGGTGCAATAAAAGTACTTTTAGAAGTACATTTTTCCAAATACTTACATTTACTTAAATTTACTTGAGTGGGGTTAGTGGTTGCCACTTCAGCATGCAGTCAACTTCTATACGATTGTTAATGACCTACTAATTTTATTCAGGTGTTTTGCAACAGGGACACATAAAAAGTATCAGGACACCGACCCTCGAGGACTGGACTTCGAGACCCCTGATCTAGAGAATCACATGTCAGTGTGGATTGGTGCTCTGCAATGCATTAGCTAAGCAAGTCCAAAATCCAAAAAACCATCAAATATTCAGAAATTGCATGGACTACAAATTCAGGAAATACAAGAAATACAGGACAAAGGAAGACTAACACAATATATACACAGGAGATAGAAAACAGAAGAAGAAACAGGTGGGGAAGCTGAACACAATCAAGACAACAAGCTGGGGAAATAAAGCAAAACAAAACAGAAGAAGAACAAACAGCTTCCAAAATAAAACAGGAAATAAAATAAATGGAAACAAAAGACATACAGAGATGAGACAGGAGGAGCACAATGAAAAAACACAAGATAACTAAATGAGAAAATCAGTAGTATTTAAAACTAGCATATACTGTACGTCTCAGGAAATAAGGAATTCATAAGGGAAAAAAACTACTTGTGGTATACCACTTGTACCCAACATTTACCAACATTTGTGTTCATTCTTGAGTAGAACTTCCAAAAGTGTCCAGAAATATGAAGGCCAGAGTTTGCTTTCATAAATTGACTTCAGGTTTTTTATGCAAACTCAAAATCTGAAGATGTAAAAAAAAATGTAAACACTAGTCAATGGATTTGATGTTGGGCTTAATAAATTAAGAAGACAGCATTTTAAGAAAGTTCAGGAAACTTAAGTAATGATTTACATTTTTGTCTCATTACTTAGTTCTTTTAAAAAAATGTGAGCATTTGCACTCTTGTCATGAATTAATCTCTACAGTTTAATTGATTTTTCAGTTGGTTCATATTCATCAGGTGCTCAGCAGAAAAAGACAGATCATCAAGTTCAACAATTAATATTACCAATGGCCAACATCACCACACAGAAGTGTTTTTTATTAGACTAAAATCATTCTGAAGGGACCACTGAAGTTGTGGAAAATGGTATTTGTGGTGTTGTTTTATTTTTGTCTCTGTATTTCAATTAAGTGATTAAACAATTATTTGTGTTTCGTTTTTATTTATAGTAAGTGCACTGCAAGGATTGTTTGAAACATGATTCTGGCATTATTTATGATTAAACATCAAACATTATTTGATACAGGTCTAAATTTTTGTTTAGCTTTGACTTGGCACTCAAGTCCTACAAATATTAATTACATTACTGTGCAATCTGAAGAAGAATTAGTGAACTTCTAGATGGTTTTGATGATCAGTTCACACCTAAGCAGGTTTTTTTCTGGCTTAGAATGGGTCTTTTGGGAGTTTTTGTTAGTTTTTTTGGCACAAATTTATGCACTTTCTTGTGATGTAGGCCCATTTGAGAAACAAAGATGTCTATTGTAATCAGGCAAATGCAATTACACTACTTTGGCCCTTTGGCTCTGGCTAAATCCTCTTTAGGGTTGCCAAAAATCCAATATGTTGGAAAAAGCCCGCTCAATTGGGCAAATCCAGTACAGTTTGTAAAACTGAAACAGACAGGGTGTGTTTACTCTTACTTTTTGAAAGAAAAAAAATAGAACTATTTGATTTAATTGGAAGAGAAAGTTGGGTATTAGCTCATGATGGCTCTTTTTTGGTGCTATGCAACTTATTAGACAGTATAACTCCCAACCTGGTTGCTCATGCTGCATCGTAACATTTCCTTAATTTCCTTTCATTATCATGTCTAGCATTCATCCCCAGGGAATTTGATCTCTTATGCTGACCTTGAAGAGAATCTGCCCCAAATTTCTAGTGTAATGCTCCTACATGTAAGAGTAGCACGCGCGGAGTTTAGCACCCAGGACTGGTCTTCGTCACTTGCAGAGATAGGACCGAGGTCACTGACATCATGTTGAATGAAAGCAGAATAGTATGATTTATTATCACAGTAAAAGCCTATTGCTAAAAAGGGGTTTATTGTGACAAAGCTCTTTACCTGTCAGCTTAAGTAATAGAAATTTAGGCATGATTGTTTATGTGTGTGTGTGTTTTTACACGAAAAGCGCTCGCTGAGTTGAGATCAGTAAATCCGCATATAGCCTGTCAGGCAATAGAGAAACAGCACCACAGCAGAATCATATTTAGAGACGTGTTTACAATGTCTTTTTTTATTTAATTTAGACGTGGACCCTCTTTGTTGAGTCTTCAGTAGTCTGTGTAGTTTTGGGATGCTGTGTATAAATAAATTGCCAATTATGACAGCGGATATTTCATGCCAGACTTTGTTTATGTTCATTAGCTGTAAGGAACTAGAGAAAGGTGGTATGCAGGCTATGCTGAAAGCCTCGCTGGGTTAGGGTAACAGGCTACTGTGCACAATAATGTCACAGTTATGCGTTTCCTGGGTGACTTAAACGAATAGGCATTATTACAAAATTGTGCATTAGCCCAAGTCAGCAGTTAGTACTGCAGCGGTCTCATTTCATTTAGAGCTGCGAGGAGAAAACGACGGTGAGAATGTGAGAGGGAGGAGGGGGAGCCGGCGAAGGGGAGAAGATGGGGAAAATGGTTCAGAGAAAAGGCGATGTAAAGGAGAAATAGAAAATTAAAGGACGCTGACTGCCAGAGGCTGACAGGACATGCGAAAGGAGGTAAAAGGATACATGAAGAAGCCCAAAAATGGACGGACAGACATTGGGGATTGTGATGATGATGGAGAGGCAGAAAGAGGAAGGCTGTAATTGCCAGTAACTGGTGTATTTAGACAGGGAGGAAGAAGAAGCCTGCCAGGAGAAGGGAGGTGTAAATCAGTGGTCTGAGTGACAGCTTTACGTGCCCCTCAGAGCCCCAACTATCCGATTAATGAGAGGAGAGAAACCTTAACTACCTTCGCCTCGCTGCCTCCTCTGTTTCTGCTACCTTGCACTTTCAGGGACATTAATCATAGACTCTTAAGGTGTAATTTTTGGTAGCTGGCACAGAAGTATTTCTCAAAATGTTGACTGTAGGATTTCCCTGTCCATTGATGTGCTGCATTAATGAGATTTAAGGCAGTTAGTGTCCAGAAATCTTGGGGATTCTTGGTTTCTAAACTACATTCATCCTTGAATGAACTGAAGAAGCGTATTTCCTAAATGTCACACTTTACCCTCAAAAGGATGAAGGCTTTGACTGGCAGATGTAGACACAAGGCTTCCATATGAAAGATTTAAAGAAAAGGAGATGAAAAAGAAAGAAAACTGACAGATCTTGAGATTATTGCTAGAGGAAAGAAATTTGAATGGTTTTTTATAAGCTTTAGAAGGTTAAAAAAAAAAAAGAAGAGAAGTCTTTATAAGATTTATCTCAAGGCCACCAGGTCTCTCTTTAGCTTTTGTGAGTCTTTTACTGCATAACCATACTCGTGCAGCTCAGTTCTTTTTTTGTGTGTACAGACTGTTCATCACCAAGTTCACATAGTTAAACTGGTTCACTGAGGTCAAGGGCTGGAAGCTTGGTTGATGAGCTAAAAAAAGGATACAGCTCTTTTTTTTTTTTTTCATGATGAGAACTCTCCCTTGTAGTAACTCCTTCTGAGATATTTAAGGCGTGCACGTGTTTTGTAGCTTTGCTTCATTCTGTGCCTTTTCACCTTCAGCCAAACCCACAGGTTTCTTAATCTGGAAAGAGGGCTCCTCTGAGAAATGGCCTCAGTCAGAAAAAGACCTCTTCACTTTCACTATTTCACTTTCTCTTCTCTCCGTCTGTGTATTTAGTGGTATTGCCAACCTAAACAAGATCTCCTAGGCTGCAATTTTACGCACTTCTCTTCACAGAAATTCACAGAAAAAGTTTGAGCACGAGTAAAAGAGATGTAACACCGAGAGAGATTTGTGTGTGAAGTGATAAAGTGGCTTTTTGTGCTCCTGAAATTTCTTGATGTCCACAGTGTCAGATTGAAAGGCGCTGTATAAATTCATAACCTCTTGATGATGCAACTGCTGCGACAAAGCAATGTAACTCCTGGCGAAGCACTCAAAAGATTTTATTGTGGCATTTTGATAAAGATTTTACTCTCTCTGCATTGTGCTTGGGAGCACATCTGTGGTGCACATCTGCCACCTCTCACAACCGTTAAAAAGCTATTAACTTTGAGCAAATCTCAGCTTGGCGCCTCATTTATTCACCGTTAAAGTGCATAAAAGAACTATTCTTTAAGTCCATCTTGCGAGTGGCATTTAAACTGCAGCTGAGTGCATTTTTTGGGGTCCGTGTTTTTGAGGGTTCAACTCTTACTGTGTTACACTCCGCAGACATGTTGGAGATGGAGTTATATCAGAACCTGTGTAGATTTCTTTTAGTTGAAACTGAAAACCTGTTCAAAATTCAGATACTAAGGACTGTGTGGTGGACGGCACATTGGAGGCCAAACTTATGAACCTATAGTATGTTATCCTAGATCAAGGCCATCATCAGAACAACTCATTTCACATTGTGGTCCACATAAGTCGGCCAGACAAGTGAAACTGTAGTAAATGAAATGAAAGAAACTTGTCAGCCTGACAAATTTACACAATTGTAAAATAATAAATGTTTCAATTAACAGAAAGGGTTCTTGTAGTTCATTGCGGGAGTATCCTATGATTATAAATGAGAGAGTTTCTGTTAGTTCACAGATAATGTCCGTTTTTTTTTTGTTTGTTTGTTTTTTTCACTGTGGACCAGCTGTATAAGACAGAAATTTCAGTAGTTGACCATTTATTTGTTTATCAATCAATTAATTAATTACAATAGTAAGGTATAAATGTCCATGGGAGAGCTCTTTATCCAGAGGAAAAGCTGTAAAACTTATTAAAATATGTTTAAAAGTCCAAAATGTATCCCCCCTTTCACATTTTTCAAAGTCGTCTAGTTCTGTAAGTCCATTTGGGGTCTGATTCTCGCCCCTGGGCCTTATGTTTATTACTCCTGCTCTAGATTAACAGTATACACCTTCAAAATGGTCTCATCTAAGCATTATGGCATGCAGTCCAACAGTGCATGAAATGCATCCAGGTATAAAGGCAAGATGCAATTACAAAGTAACACTTGTGGACTGGCTATACTGCAGAAACTGTGCGCACTAAATGTCGTGTGTCTTTGTCGTAAATCACACTGTAGCTCATAAAAGGCTGAAGTTTATATGTAGTTGTAGTAAATGTTTTTTCTGCCTGCGCAGTTAAGAAGTTACCAAGAATACTGTGAGGTTTGCATCACTCGACAGATCAAGCAACAGTTACTTTAGTCACACTCTAACTGGCTCACAGTCGCAGACTTGTGAACATGAGTACCTAAACACAGCTAACAGTCCTGTGTGTGTGTGTGTGTGTGTGTGTGTGTGTGTGTGTGTGTGTGTGTGTGTGTGTGTGTGTGTGTTGGGCAGAGTGAGCCCTCTTGTAGGCTGAGCCAGACAGTCTCAAGGGTTGTGTATTTCTGTTGTTTGCATATGTGTTGAGTGTGTGTGTGTGTGTGTGTGACTTTGTCCACTCTTTCTCTTCCTCTCATCCAACTCTGAGCACGTATTTTCTCTCAGGTCAATCCCCTTATTGTTAAGTTACATAACAGCACTTAGTGAAGTAACAATCTAGCGGTGACGGTGCTAAGGGCCGCAGGATAACTGTACTTCCTCTCTGGCACTCCTCTGACTGAGAGCTGTGCTTAAAGTTGTTGTTGACATTTCAACCCGCTTAGTGGAGTTGAAATGTTTCTTTTTTTTTTTTCTTTTGAAAATGGAGTGGATCTGTTTCTTACATGAGTCAAAATGTCTGGAATTAATTTATGGAAATGAAGTCATATTTACCACAGTTTGGGGTTTTTTGATGAAAAAATTGGAGCTCTCAAACTGCTGAGGAGGCCATTCCTGGAAGCCTGTGTGGTTTGCCATCCTGTCATTTGAGGCATGGGAATATAAATGTCATATTTGAAATGGTTTTTAAGGTGTAGATGATAGCAGCAGAGGTTTGGGGCTGCGTGTCTTTGGTATAATTGATAAACTGAAAATAGTACACTTGGTCATTGGTTGGTTAATGGTTTATTGGTTTTAATATTCAGTAATGGCCAAAAGTTTTGACCCATCCCTCATTTGTTTATATTTTTCTTCCAAGGAGCCAGGCATTGTTGTAATTTTTAAACTGGTCTTGAGCAATAGTTCTCCAGGCTTTCTGTGGGGTTTTCAACAGTTTTCTTTAAACACTGGTTTCTTTTTCACTCATTTTCAGCCAAATCCTTGCACCTGACCATTTCCAAAAGAATGCCTTTTGTTTGCTTGTTAAGCCACTTAAAAGTGATCATCCAGGCATAAAAAGCCATCTAATTCAAGGGATCAATCAGTATTCATGTCTGAATTGTGCCTTTAGTCAGTTTGCTACTAGCAGATTGTCACAAAATCACGTCATTTATTTCCATTTTTTTTAGTTAAATATATGAAAAATGTCAAAGATAAAACAGTTTGATAGGACAAAAATCCAATTTTTGGGAACAACAACGTGATTCCTAAAAAACTGTTTGCCAAAAGCAGTAGCTGAAAGTCATGTCTTTAAGGGAAAAAAAGCACATTTAGCAAAGACCAGACACAGGACTTCAGAGATGCATCTGGCCTTTCAGCTGATCCAGCTGCCTCATCAGAAATGCTGTTAATGGAAGGGTGGATGTCAGGAAACCATTCTTAAAGATAGAAATAGGGAGAAAAGACTGACGTATGCCACGTTACAGAAGAACTCGACTGAAAATCGGTGGCAACTGGTCTTAGGCAGGGATGAATCCAAACTGAAAATGTTTGGCTCAAATTGTCATCAGTATATATGGAGAAGGTTAGGAGAGAGATGCAGTGGGTGTCAACAGCCATCTGTAAAATACAGAGCAGTCATGGTTTGGAGCTGCATTCCTGCCAGTGGTGTTGGGGATCTTGGTAAAATTGATGGTAGATCTTCAGATTTGAATCCAACATACAATATCACCTGGAGAGCATCTGATTGGCTACAGGTTCATTTTTCAGCATGGCAACAATTTTAAAAAATGCCAATGCAGCTATTTCTCATGTCTGAAACAAGAAAAATAAAGAAACAGGGGGAGGTTCAAGACATCTGCACAGTATTCTATATAGGCCTAAATTATATAGTATTCATATGTAAATAACCTTATGTATCACATCAAAAGAACCATATAAAAGCAAGTTCTATTGATGTGGAATGTCTCACTGTTATACGTGCATATAGCTGCCATGACAGCATCCACTGGTTAGCAAAGTGCTGAATCTTAGTTGTTTGAAACTGAGTAGCTTTGACTGAATCCACACATTTAGTGATTCATAAGTCATTAGCCAATGAGTATTTCCTTTCTGAGTCCAGAAATAACTAACTTACAGCTGAACTTAATGTTTCAGTCAGTATGACTTAAAGTTGGTGGTTCGATCCCCATCTGCTCCAGTCTGTATGCCAAATATCCTTGGCCAAGATACTAACCCCATGTTGCTCTCCGATGCATCCATCAGAGTGTGAATGTTAGATAGAAAGCGCTTACATAAAGCATAGAAAATGTGCTTGTATGAGAAAAAATACATCCATATTTTGTGCTGTCTATGATTGCATAATATAAGAAAAACAAGTGTGAACCCTATAATTCTATCACCCTAATGCAGTTCGACAAAGTATAGTTTTAAATTAAAAATTAGAGTCTGATAGATGCCTTGGGTGGTTGATATTCACCTATTGCACATGTAGTGGTACAGGCATATATAAAGTGCGACTACACACGTTTTTTAATCATGCATAATACACAAGTTTATTTGGAGTCTTTTAAAAATTGTACAGTATTGTATACGGTATACAATACTCGCAGTGCTGCAGCTCTTGTAGCACAGTCTGTTCTGCTTAACAGACATATGCAGAGTCTTCACTGTGAATTGCAAAGTAATTTGTGAAATGAATTCCTGAAAAGTTAATGAAATGTTAGCCTCTCCTTTTCAGAATAACTCCAGCATACAGTATGTATTTATATGTATGAATGTCAGCCAGTATACATAATTTTACTGCTCTTTGAATATCTGCATTAGCATCGGCCTGCGATATTCAGTATGCGTTATTAAAAATAAACGGAGAGCTCATTTGTTTCATCTTGTTTCTACACAAGCTTCTCTTTAAAAAGCTAGTTATACTAGATGTCACATCATTGTGATAGCATCATTTTCTTCCCATCATCACATTGTCTAAGCAACTCCGTGTAATTATACATCACTCCAAGTTGTTCTGTCTGCACCGGTCGCTGCATCATTACCGACATCTTCTTGTGTTACAGAGTTTGTCCACCAAGGCAGCCATCAGCAAAGTGAAGTCTGTATCAGGAGAGCTTATAATTAATGGCCAGATTCACTTGTGACCTATAGGGTTACGTCTTTTGCAGCACAGAATCAGAGATGCCCATGCATGTCTCCTCCGGTCTATTCATAGACGAGGCAGAGTGACTCCCCCGCCTCTGAGTGACTGTTTCCTGCTTTCACTCTTGCTCAATTACTTCTCCTCTGACTCCCACATGTGGGTCTCCAGCTCTTTGGCAGGGAGGCATATCTTGTGGAGGAGGCAAGCTGAAGCACAGCTGACTGGTGGGGCGAGCTGAACTGTGCTTGGGTTTAAAGAAAGATGCCAAACTGTGGCACCTCCTCCGGTGTTGCTTTTAAATTCCCTTTCACTGCAGTGCACTACACCTCCCCTCGCTCCCTCCCAACAACTGGCCAAATTAAAATGCACCATCAATTCATCACTCAGCCACATTGTTTAGCCCACCCCGCGCCCCACAAAAACACACCGGTTATAATTGCATTTAGAGCAAATATCGATATATCATCATGTAAATGGTAACGCGAGAGCCATTCTGAAAGTGTAGCACTCTAGGATTAGGCCCAGAGGCAAAAAATGGAAAGAAACGGAGAGCGCAGAGTTATAAAAGTGCTGACAGACATACAGTTAAAATGTAGGAGGATAGTGTCACGCTGTACTCATCCTGTTAGATGATGTTTTTCTAGTACTTTCTCTCCCACCTACCCCCTTTTATGTCTTTATTCTGCTGATACAACCTCCTCCTGTCTGCTGACTAACTGACCCACATTCCTCTGTGTGCCCTCAGTGTGTGTGTGTGTGTCTGTGTGCCTTCCTGTACCATCCTCTCTATCTTTGCCTGTCTGGCAAAAAAAAAAAAAAACTAAAAAAAACTGTGCCGTGTCCCTCAGGCTTCAGCAGGAGCCAATTAGAAGAATGCTCTTTAGAGTAGCATCAGTCACTGAAGATAATGATTGCTAAAATGCCTCATTTATTTACTCACTCCCCGTTTTTCTGCTTGCTGCTGTGTTTTACTCAATTTGGAAAGCACGGGTTGCACAAGTGACATTTCTTAATTAATTTAAATAAAATGTGCTCTCTGGGACGAGGCTCCCTCTGGTGGAAAGACCAGCCTCTGCAAGGTAAATTAATAAACATAGTAAACGAAGCAATAATGAATTGCCTGATGACACTTCAGACAGTCCAGAAATCGTGATTGGAAGATGTTAAGACTGTATTTAAAATCTATGGTAATCCCAAATAAAGGATTTGGCTAAAAGGCACCTAACTCTAAGCACTGGCTCTACATTTTATTGGCAGTTATATGCATGCACTGTGCTGCTTTGCATTGTTAAGTATTGTGTGCGAGGTGCTGCCTCCCAAGGGGACTGCTGATGCAAATTATCTTAACTCCAAGTATAGCTCATCACTTATCACGCTTACCCTGATATATGTGTGGTAGCTCACTAAAAATTTAAAAGTATAAATACTCTAAACAACCTCCCTCCATCTAGGCATCCTTTCATTAATGATCTTTGTCACTGCTTTCTTGAATTTCAGGTGTAAAATATCAACTCTCTTAGCTTCTTTGGGATTTTAAGGACAAGAGGTAGGGTCAAAAATCAGGAGAGGAGAAGTCACTTCATCCACCAAGCTGTGACGAGATGGCTCTAATCGACAAGCATAAAGTGAAACGCCAGCGGCTGGACAGAATCTGTGAGGGTGAGTGTGGCGAACTTCTTCATTCTCTGTTTCTGTGTGTTTACATTTGAAATGCTGGCTATACATTCAAATATTGATTTTTATTTTGTTTTAGGTTGCAGGCGTTCTTGTGACTTTGAGTGGGCACATATAACTTTTGAGTTTGTCTGAGTAATTCACTCTGAAGTTTCCACAAGTATTTAAGCTTTTTAGCCCGCTGCTACAAAATTCAGTGAAAAAGCCAGCGGGATCGTTTGCATAAGTGTGTTTGTGTGTGTCAAAAGGGAGCCTTGGGACCCGCCGAGGCTCCAAACTTCATCTTTGAAGGATGTCTAGCCCAGAAAAAAATGTGTGTGTGTGTTTGGGTTGATGGCTGAGGCTTGAGTTCGATGTTTCCACATTGCTGGAAGAATGAAGTAGGGAGACTGTAATAAAGCGAAGCACTCCTCAGAGCCCTGGGATTTGGTGGAGTTGGAGTTGATTTGTGTGTTTAAGATGGAGAGAAGCACAAAACAAGAAACTTTTCTTTTCTGCATTTTGTCTTTTGTTTTTTACCGAACAATCAACAGGCATCTGTCCAAACTCATCAGCTGCACCAACACTTTAGTGCCATACTCAGCACTTTGTCTTAGATCTACAAGCCATCGAGATAAATTTAGCACACAAAAAAAGTGTGTTTAAAAGCTAAATTACAAGCTCATTAATTCATGATTTATTTGAAAAAATGCGGGGATCTTACACCTCAACAACCTCGACAGTCAGATAAAACAAGCCTTGTGAATAATTTACAGGTTTATCGATTTATTGTTTAATCAAAGTAACTGATATTTATAATAATGATTAGCTGCACCTCCTTGCTGTTTATTTATTACCCCTGAGAATTCCTAGATGTTTACCAGTGGCGTTTAAAGTATGAATGCAAATGTCCAGCATAACATTAACATAACATAACATTCTTTAACCTGCCAGCTCCCTGGTATAATGCAGGGTGAGGAATATAGCCTCAAAATTATACCATGATATTTCAAGGAAATTTGCAATAGTGGCATCTCTGAACAACACTTTATCTGTGACTGCAGCTTGCAGGCAGCAGCATTTATTAGTGTGAACAAAGTGAAGGATATTTTCCATCCTTCTTTTCCAGTAAGCTTGTGTCGTTGATGACAAACTACCTCATTTGAAGTGTAAATCTGTTGTGGTTCTAGGAGCAGCAGCATTATAGACAAGGGTGATATAGCATAAGTTAAATGTAAGCAGACAAAGTAGCCTTGGCAGTTTTCCCTGGACATTTTCAGTAAAAGTATAAATAACTGCTTAACACTTTAACAATAACAATAACTAATGTTACTTGTAATTCTTGTAATTCTTCAAGAGCTTGCACCATATTGTCACATAATAAAACTTAAAGTGGAAAATATTTTCTGCCTGGGATGTTGTGCCTTGGGTTGATCTTTTTAACAAGTTATTCTCTTCTTCTTCCTGCACATCATCACCTGCTAGTGTCTGCTAATATAGTGTTTTTGACTGAATCCTGAAACAGGATTATTTTTTTTGTGTGGAAATTTTGCAAAGTATTTGTTGGCTTTGTTGGAGGTTAGATTCATTTTTAGGGACTGAATCATCTATGGAGGCTGACTCGCTGCTCTCTCGCTCTCAGACATCTCTGGGCTTGGGTCATTGTGCATGTTTGGGAATGTAAATGCATGGTGTTGTTATATCATTGATATCATGATGGGACACTTATCTATCCCATAAATGTTTTTTATGTCTGTATAGTGGTGGATGTTAAGATATGGCACATCCCCAGTACAGAGTCCAGGGGATGACTGGCTCTGTGTTAAAATAGCACAGGTGAAATCATAGTAAGCGAGTGGGCTGCATGTGTCCTACAAGAGAGCAGACCCTCGGCTAAATCAAAGAGTGTTTCCAGTAGTGAGAACACGTCTGCCTCTCTGTACTACATGTGAAAAAGTGCAAATTTGACAATGTCCAGACCTGATTTTTCTAAACTCAGCTGGAATTAATCTGAGAAAAAGAGCTGGACAGTCTGAATTGGACTGTCTATCAAATGAATGTAGTCTTGCAGTCAATGAAAATTGTCTTTATTAAAGCTGCCAAAAACTATAAGCAAATATTTTTTGCATGCAAAAAAAAAAAAAAAAAGTAATTTTAGTAATTTGCATGATATTATGGTATTCTTGGACACCTTCAACACATCACATATAAACTTACTTTATTATTTCTAAGAAGAAAAAACCCACTAAGATTGGGAGACACTACTTAATAGATTTCTTAATGAATCCTTGATGCTCTCAGTTTCCACCCTCACAATGAGATCCACATGTGGCATCTCAAACCTCTCCAAACCACCAACCCTGCATGGAAACACATTTCCCCTCCTCTTTTTTTTTTAATGGAGAGTAATTACAGTGTGCTGTTTGTGGAGGCAATATCTTAAACAAATCCAAATCCAGTTTATTTATATAGCACGTTTAAAAACAAAAAGTTTGCCCAAAGTGCTGTACAGAAACACAGGGTAAAACACAAGATACAACCACTGACACTCACATAAAACATAATAAAACACATAAAAACCATATTAACTCAAGCCAGTCTGAACGCTATCGAAAAAAAGGTGTGTTTTCAAAAGCATTTTAAAAACAGGAAACGAAGATGCCTGTCTAATATTTAGAGGCAGCGTATTCCAAAGTTTTGGGGCCATAACTGAAAAGGCTCGTTCTCCTCTACATTTAAGCCTTGATTTTGGGACAACCAACAGCAGCTGGTCAGCTGATCTGAGGGTCCGTGAAGGAATATAAGGTTGAAGTAACTCGGAAAGGTATGGGGGAGCAAGACCATTAAGGCATTTATAAACCAGTGTTAGGACTTTGAAATTAATTCTGTGATGAACAGGAAGCCAATGAAGAGAAGACAGGATAGGTGTTACATGTTCATAGCTGTGGGTACCAGTTAAGAGGCGGGCAGCAGCATTTTGAATGAGCTGAAGACGAGCAAGAGATCGTTGGCTGACTCCAAAAAACAGTGCATTACAGTAGCCAAGCTGTGTTGAAATAAAGGCATGTATTACCTTCTCCATGTCACGTCTTGACAAAACTGGCTTCAGCTTAGCTATTTGCCTCAGCTGGAAAAAGCTTTTTTGCAACACCGAACTAATATGTTTGTCCAATTTAAAATCTGAGTCCATAATGACTCCCAAGTTTGTCACATGCTGCTTGATATAAGACCCTAGCCAACCACAATTTACAAGCGGGCTGCATGAAATATTATTAGGTCTAAATACAATCACCTCCGTTTTACTCTCATTGAAACTCAAAAAGTTCAGAGCCATCCAAGCTTTGATATCTTCAAGGCAGTTCAAAAGGATTTGGATGGAGCCTGGGCCATTTGGTGCTAAAGGCAAATAAATTTGGCAGTCGTCTGCGTAGCAGTGATAGGATATTTCGTGTTTTATAAAAATAGACCCCAAAGGGAGCAGGTATAATGAAAAAAGAAGAGGGCCAAGGATTGAGCCCTGGGGCACCCCACAAGGAAGGGGGGCTGAGGTGGACTCAAAATTTTCAACTTTAACACTCAACGTTCTGCCACTCAAATATGAGCGAAGCCAATCCAGTGCTGCAGCTTTAATGCCAACCAGGTGTTCCAAACGAGAGATAAGAATACTGTGGTCAACAGTGTCAAACGCTGGAGTAAGATCTAAAAGCACAAGGATCACGGAACTTCCACAATCAGTAGCTGAAAAGAGATCGTTAAAAACACTTAAAAGTGCTGTTTCAGTGGAGTGTAGATGCTTAAAACCAGACTGAAAAATCTCTATGATTCCATTAGCATCAAGAAACGTATTCAGTTGGGTAAAAACTATTTTTTCCAATAACTTTGAAAGGAATGGAAGTCTTGAAATAGGTCTAAAATTTGAGCAAACTAAAGGGTCAAGGCCATTTTTTTAAAATAAAGGGCTAACAATTGCATGTTTAAAACCATCAGGAACCACACTGGAAGTAATACTGCTATTTATAATAGCAAGGACTGAGGTTCCAATTGAAGGGAAAACCTCTTTAAAGAGCCATGCAGGGATCACATCCACGGGAGAACCAGAAGGTTTAATTTGACTAACCATCTCGTTAAGAAGTGTAATTGAGATGGGTTCAAACTGGTATAAGGCAGCTTAACAGGGACTAAACGTGGATGGGTCATATGTAGGAGGTACTATTGCTGACCTGATGGACTCAACCTTGTTTACAAAAAAAGAAAGAAACTGATTACATCTATTAGCAGAGCCTTCCGGGTGGCAGACTGGGGCACATTTAAAATAGAACTGATGGTCTTATAAAGTGCGTGGGGATTATGACAATTTGATGCAATCACCTGAGAAAAATGGCTGTTTTTCTCATTTTTCACTGTATTTTGATAGCATTTCCAACAGTCCTTTAACGTTTCAAAAGAAACCTGCAATTTGTCCTTCTTCCACTTTCGCTCTGCTCTCCTGCATTGACGTCTGACCGCTCAGGTGGCTTCATTTAACCAGGGCTGGGGAATACATTCAGGGCGCCTGGTTTTTAATGGGGCCATAATGTTTAGGGTCTCAATACAGGTTCCAGACTAAGTCCTAAACTAATTTCAGGGTCAATAAAAGCATTTTTTTCTATAAAAGTTGAGGAGAAGAGAGCAGCAGTGGAAGAATTAAATATTCGACAGCACCTGGGTGGAGCACGAGCTTTAAACTCATGCACAAGAGAAATGTCAAATAAAACAGGTTTGTGATCAGAAAACACGGAATCTCCAATTTCCAAATTAAAAACAGATAAACCGCATGATAACACCAGGTCAAGAGTGTGCCCCTGCTGGTGTGTGGGGCCCCACCACACACCCCCATCGCCCGATTGAGGCCGGGGAGCAATTTGACCGAACCTACTCCCCCCTGCGAACTGGGGCGAGACTCGGCCCAAAACATCGGCGCCCCCAGCCCCTGGCCAGGCGACGGCGAAGCTGGTCCGGAGGTCGCCCGCGTAGCAAGCGGACACGGCCCCACAGGCATGGCCGTGAGCTCCTGCTCACAGGCGGCTGGGCAGACGTCAGGTGCTGCGCCTCCGCCTCCAGTAGGCACAGCCCCTTTTGGTCCTCGTCCACCTCTGGGTGGAGCAGCTCCTCTTCCTCCGGCCGGTGCAGACCATCGCGCGCCTCGTCCGCTGCCTCCAGTTGGAGTGCCGCTCCCGGCTGAAGCAGCACTTCTCGCAGCAGCTCCTCTACCTCCGGCAGGTGTAGACCCTCGCGTGCCTCGTCCGCCGCCTCCGACTGGAGCGGCTCCTCCACCAATTCCGGCAGGAACAGCCCTTCACCCGGCTGCTCTTCCTCCTCCGGCCGGAGCGGACCGCTGCTCCTCTCGTCTACCACCTCCAGTTGCTGAAGTGCCTTACGTGGCTCCTCCACTGCTTCACCACCGTCGGAACACCCCTGTGGGGGGTGGTGCCCAGGCCCAGAGCAGCGCCGCCAGATCCCCAATCCTTTTCAGGTGGCGCTCGGTCTGGTCCCGCAGCTCTTCCTGCTGGCGACGCACCTCCGCCGCCTGCTCCCGCTGGATAGCCGCTGTCTCAGCCATCATCTGGGACAGCTCTTCCCTTCCCTGGCTCTGTTGTGGGCCCGTCGTGCCGCCTCCTGGGTTTCGGCACCAATGTGGCGAGAATAAGGCACGGCGGGACCACGGAGTAGGCAGCACGGTGGCACGGTGGTTAGCACTGTTGCCGCACAGCAAGAAGGTCCTGAGTTCAATTCCACCATCAGGCCGGGGTCTTTCTGTGTGGAGTTTGCATGTTCTCCCCGTGTTTGCGTGGGTTCTCTCCGGGTACTCCGGCTTCCTCCCACCGTCCAAAGACATGCAGCTTGTGGGGATAGGTTAATTGATTAATCCAAATTGCCACTAGGTGTGAATGTGTGAGTGAATGTGAGTGTGAATGGTTGTCTGTCCCTATGTGTTAGCCCTGCGACAGACTGGCGACCTGTCCAGGGTGTACCCCGCCTTTCGCCCTATGACAGCTGGGATAGGCTCCAGCGCCCCCCGCGACCCTGAAAAGGATAAGCGGAAGCGAATGGATGGATGGATGGGACCACGGAGTATCATTTAGAGCCATCTTTATTCACATCTCACCACAACACAACCCCAACCCCTGAGTCCCCGTGTTTTAACATGGCGGGCGTGATTGTGGATGCCGTGCAGGTGCGTCCGCACGGCACCGCAGACCACGCCCCACCACAGTCATTTAAAAAGTCTTTGTTAAACTTTGGTGGTCGGTAGATTACTGCACACACAATCGGTTGAAAACATCCCAGTTCAAACATCAAAAGTTAAAAACTGGAGGGGGGAACCGGTACATGGAGTTGCTTGCAATTAAAGTTACTTTTAAAAACTGTCAATATTCCTCCTCCTCTACCTGATATCCTTGGAGCATTTAAAAATGAGCAGTCGGAGGGCAATATTTCAGAAATGAAGCTAGACTCACCAATTTTCATCCATGTCTCAGTCACAAAAAGGAGATCCAATCCATTTGAAGAAAAGAAATCGTTTATGACAAACGTTTTACTTGCTATGGACCGGGCATTTATTAAAGCCATCCTCATTGGAGCTGGAGTCTGGGCAGAAGTTGTCTGTGAAGCCCAAATCAAATCAAATCAAATCAAATCACTTTTTATTGTCACATCACATGTGCAGGCACACTGGCACAGCACATGCGAGTGAAATTCTTGTGTGCGAGCCCCACAAGCAACAGAGATGTGCAAACACAACAACACAAACGAGCAAAATACAAGAATGGCCAACCTGAAACTAATAAATATATGTACAATATATAATAGTGTATGCATTTCTGGATGTGTATACTAAATATTTTCCTACGTGTGTGTGTGTGTGTGTGTGTGTGTGTGTGTGTGTGTGTGTGTATACACATTTTTACAAATTAAATAGTAAAAAAATAAAATAAAATAATAATAATAATAATAATAATAATAATAAAATATATAAAATATACAGAGTTGAATATGTGCAAAACAAGTGGCATTTATATACAGTGTGGAGTGCATAATGTTGAAGTTCCAGTAGTGAAGCTGAGGTGTCTATGACGTGTTCAGCAGTCTGATGGCCTGATGGAAAAAGCTGTCTCTCAGTCTGCTGGTACGGGACCGGATGCTGCAGAACCTCCTTCCTGATGGAAGCAGTCTGAACAGTTTATGGCTGGGGTGACTGGAGTCCTTGATGATCCTCCCCGCTTTCCTCAGGCACCGCTTCCTGTAGATGTCTTGGAGGGAGGGAAGCTCACCTCCAATTATCCGTTCAGAGCACCGCACTACTCGCTGGAGAGCTTTGCAGTTGTAGGCGGTGCTGTTGCCATACCAGGTGGTGATGCATCCAGTGAGGATGCTCTCAATGGCACAGTGATAGAAGGTCCTGAGGATGCGGGGGCTCATGCCGAATCTTTTCAGTCTCCTGAGAAAGAAGAGGCGCTGCTGGGCCTTCTTCACTGTTTTGTTTGTGTGTACTGACCACGTAAGATCCTGAGCCAGGTGTACGCCAAGGAACCGGAAGCTGCTCACTCTCTCCACAGCAGCGCCGTTGATGGTGATGGGGGTGTGTACTTCTCTGCACCTCCGGAAGTCCACTATCAACTCCTTTGTCTTTGCGACGTTGAGGGTGAGATGGTTGTCTTGACACCAGTGGGTCAGGGCGCTGACCTCCTCCCTGTAAGCCGTCTCATCACCGTTGGTGATAAGACCCACCACTGTAGTGTCGTCCGCAAACTTCACAATGATGTTGGAGCTGTTAGTGGCTGTGCAGTCGTAGGTGTAGAGTGAGTACAGGAGAGGGCTCAGTACACACCCCTGTGGAGCACCAGTGTTCAGTGTGATGGGGGATGAGGTGATGCTGCCCAGTCTGACCACCTGGCGTCTGTCAGACAGGAAGCTAAGGATCCAGCTGCAGAGGGAGCTGCTCAGTCCTAGATCCTGCAGTTTCCTGTCCAGCTTCGAGGGAACGATGGTATTGAATGCTGAGCTGTAATCTACAAACAGCATCCTCACATACGTGTCTCTCTTCTCCAGGTGTGACAGGGCAGTGTGTAGTGTCAGGGCTATGGCATCATCAGTGGACCTGTTGTGGCGGTATGCAAACTGTAGAGGGTCCAGTGAGTCGGGTAGTGCAGAGCAGATGAAGTCCCTGACCAGCTTCTCGAAGCATTTGCTTACGATGGGGGTCAGGGCTACAGGTCGCCAGTCGTTCAATGAGGAGATGGTGGAGGATTTGGGTACAGGGACGATGGTGGCCATTTTGAAGCAGGCTGGGACTACAGACAGAGAGAGGGAAAGGTTGAAGATGTGCGTGAACACTCCAGCCAGCTGAGCCGCGCATGACCTGAGGACGCGGCCGGGAATCCCGTCCGGACCAGTAGCTTTGCGTGCGTTCACCTTCCTGAAGCACTTCCGCACATCCTCCTCAGACACAGTGTGCGCACTGACGTCATCCGCGGTGCGCACACTGTCCGGTCTCATGGTGTTCGCTGTGTCGAATCTAGCGTAGAATACGTTTAGATCCTCACACAGAGAGGCCGTGGTCTGCGGTGTGCTGGTTTTCCCTCTAAAGTCTGTGATCGTGTTTAGTCCCTGCCACATACTCCGAGGGTTGTCAAACTGTTGTTCCACCCTGTCCCTGTACTCACGTTTGGCTGCTTTGATCGTCTTCCGGAGTTGGTAATGTGCCTGTTTGTAGTCCGATGTGTTCGCGGAGGCAAAGGCGGTGTTCCGTGCCGCCAGTGCCGCGCGAACATCTCCGTTAATCCAGGGTTTTTGATTTGGGAAGGATTTGACTGTTCTGGATGGGACGACATCTTCCACGCATTTCCTGATAAATCCACAGACTGAGTCTGTGTATTCATCAATGTCTCTGGCGGCCACGTGAAACATTTCCCAGTCCGCGTGATCAAAACAGTCCCGCAGCGCAGACTCCGATTGGTCCGTCCAACAGTGCACCGCCCTCCGGGTTGGAGCTTCCTGTTTCAGCTTCTGCCTGTAGGCGGGCAGGAGCAGGATGGAGCAGTGATCTGATTGGCCGAATGGGGCGCGGGGGAGGGCTTTGTACGCATCCCGGAAAGAGGTGTAACAGTGGTCGAGTTGCCGGTTTCCACGTGTGTTGAAAAGGATGTGTTGATGGAGTTTTGGTGAGACTTTCTTCAGGTTTCCCTTATTAAAGTCTCCGGCTGTGATAAACGCCGCCTCTGGGTGTGCGGTTTCCTCGCTGCTGATCGCGCTGTACAGTTCCCTGAGTGCACAGTCAGTGTCGGCTTGTGGGGGAATGTAAACAGCCGTAATAATCACTGCTGTAAATTCCCTCGGTAGCCAGAATGGCCGGCACTTAATCATCAGGTACTCCAGGTCCGGTGAGCAGAAGGATTTGACCGGGTGCACGTTCGCATAATCACACCAGCTGTTGTTGATCATGAAACACACACCACCGCCTCTGCTTTTCCCAGTAAGATCCTGTGACCTGTCCGCGCGGTGCACAGAGAACCCCGGCAGTTGTATTGCGGAGTCCGGTACTTTGTCCGATAGCCAGGTTTCTGTGAGGCAGATCACGCAGCAGTCCCGCATCTCTCGCTGGAATGAGATCCGTGCCCGAAGCTCGCACAGCTTGTTCTCCAGAGACTGCATATTAGCCAGTAATAAACTGGGTAACGGTGGTCTGTAAGTGCGCCGTCTCAGTCGAACCAGAACGCCAGATCTTCTCCCTCTGCGTCGGCGTTTGCGGCCTCCAGGGCCAGAGAACAAAGGCGTCTCAGGTGAGATGAATGGGGGGTCTGCAAACGGAGCGTCCGTGTTGCAAAACTTGAACTCCGGAAAGTTATAAGAAAGACCGTCTTTTATGTCCAGTAAGGTTTGTCGGTCGTACACAAGGAGACAAGTGCTGCTCGTGAAAAAATAAAGGAAAAGGAAAATTAAACACAGAAGAAAGCCGTTGCTTGGGGGAGCTTGCGACGAGGCTGCCATACTCGGCGCCATCTTGATCACTCAAGTTAATGGGCACAAATTCACAAAGTTTATTCCACGGCGCCCAAGACGTGAAAAACACCAGCGAGCAGGCACACGTCCACTCAAGCCTACGACAGGAACCAGACAAGGAGCAACATGATTCAGGAGACGCCTTGGGATGCGATGGAACAGACTATAATCCACTGGAGCAGCCGCTAGAGAAAAAGTAAGGCAAGCTTTAAGCTTCACTAGCTGATCGGCTCGTTTACTGCGGCATCTGCGACGATGCGTTGAAGCAGGAAGCGCTCCGCATAGCAGGTAAGCAGGAACATCAGCCAGAGATGGGGGATACCCTGTTGTTTGTCCTTGCTGATTTGTCAGAAACTATTGAAGATCCAAAAGTTTTTGGCGTTCATATACCAGTCGCGAGTTGATTTGGGTGGCACAAATTGTAAAAAACAAAACAAACAAACACAAAATTGACAGAGACAGACGGTGAGCCGCACACACCGGCACCATCTTTGTTCAATATATAACAGTGTTGTGTGAGCTGCCTTGTTTGTTCCACAGTGTCAGCAGTGTCCATATCTGCACTACTTATCAACAATGAAGTCACTGCCAAAGATGAAGGGGGACTTTTTTTTTTCTACTGCAGTTAGTCATCACAGCTGCTCTTAAAAAAATCTGCAGAAGAGGGTGATTCACATCAGGGAAGTTAAAAGATCAGAGGGTGGTGAATCACGCTGCTTTCACGGTAGCATTAAATCTACTGAACCATATAAAAAGAGTATTTTAAAACCAGAGGCATGGGGTGTTCTACACCATAATGTCAAAGCCACCCACTATTATCTATAAACAGAGTGGTGGGACTGAGGCGTGAAATTTAAATCAAAGTTCATATCATGTGTATTGACAAAAATAAGAACGTTATGGAGTGATTGTGATTGTGTTGTTGTCGTGGGCTGCACTTGGCGAGACGGCAAGAGGAGCTTCTGTAATCTCCATTTATCTTCTGAGGATAACTGTGTCAATCCAATACTTGTTTCACAGCAGAGCGCATTGATTACATCTTTACTCATTGTGATGAGTGGCTAACTGAGCTGCGCCTGCGGCCTAAATCGAATTCGAAACGGCTGATCAAGTGTGGCTGTTTACTCCCATCAAAGGTAGTCACGGTGCTGGAATGTAGAATTTACTGGAATGGTGAGTGTTTTTCTGTTGAAGATATCCGATGTGATTCACCGTCCAAAGATATTCGCATCGCAGTATAGAACAAATACTCGGATTTGAGATTTTGAAAACAGATGCTGTTCGGCTTTTTGCCTGATGAAGCACTTCTGACGGTTAATCAATAATCAGTTTGGGCTTTCCCGCAAGAAGTTGTCTTAGGAAAGTTGGTAAACTTCCCAGAACTGGAAACAATGTTGTCATTTGTTCAGTTGTATCAGTGGACAAAAGGCACTCATTAGATGCATGAAACAGCACCACTGCCCTTTTCCCTAATGCTTCAATTTATTAAGATTTAGAGCTTAAATGACCAGGTGTTTGGGGCAGCACAGTGGTGTGGTGGTTAGCACTGTCACCTCACAGCAGATTTGTATACACCAGTCTGCTGGGGCCTTTTGTGCCTACTTAGATTCCCTCTGGGTACTCCAGCTTTCTCCCCAGCAGCGACATGCATGTTAGGTTAATTGGTGATTCTGCATTGGCTCTAGGTGTGAATGTGAACATAAATGGTTGTCTCTCTGTGCTAACACTATGATAGGCCCTGGCTGTTGCCTTATTATAGCTGGGATAAGCTCCAGCAGACCCGTGACCCTGATTTGGATAATCAGAAAAAGACCCGTGTTGATGCAGTAATCAAAAGACTGCACATTGAACAATGCTGAAATTCATGACTTTTAGTGACATGACAGATTAAAATAAGTCACCAATTCCTCAGGAAGTCTTGTCAAGCATATTTTACGATGTCTTTATTTATTTTATTTTTTATGAGACTGTCTCATTGGTTCTCTTCTTTTGTGTGTCTTCTGTCCTGTCTTCTTCCCCCTACCCCAGCTCTTTGGTGCAGATGCCTGGTCCCACAGGAGGTTTCTTCCTGTTAAAACGGAGTTTTTCTTTCCCATTGTCACCAGGGGCTTACTCACAGGGGGCTTTCTGATTGTTGGGCTTTTCTCTGTATTACTGTAGGGTCTTTGCCTTTCAATCAAAAGCGCCCTAAGGTGACAGTTGTTGTGATTTTGCACCATATATTAACTGTGACAGCGGTGATCAATAATCTCTTGCAGTCGATTGTGCTCTTGTTTTGAAAGTTCAACCACAGCACTTTCTGTATCCTATTTCTCTACTGGGAAGCTCTTCAGGCTATTATTGTGAGACTCATCTTGCAGTCCGACAAACTTCACGACCCGTTTCAGACTGCAGGTGACGGTACTCTTTGATTTGCTCTCTTTTCTGGGAACTGGAGGGTCACTCCAACCAGGACGTGCAGCTAGTTGAGAACTGGTTCTTGTGCTGCTACAGTGTTATCCTACTGATGCTGCAGAGCAGCAGAAGGAGTACCCTCACAAACTTCATTTTAATGAGGTGCACTTTGAGTCAGTTCAAGTGATGAGAAACATACATTTAGTATGATTTATGCATGTATTAAAAAACAAATCATGGGTAGCACAGGCCTCCTGCTGAAGCGACAGCTTTCATTGACTTAGGCCACTGGGGACTGGACTGAGATAGTGTGAGGGCCGGTTCCAGCCCCCGAGCTTGTACTGTACTGTATCCCCCCTTGTATGAACTACGTAATGAATCTGTAGTTGTTGGGAGTTAAACAACAACAGAATCAAATTAATTTGGTGCACATGTATGACAATACTTTTAAAAACTGCACCAACCAACTACTGACTACTCAGCTAATTGTGTCGACATAGAGGGAGTTTATTAAACTTATTAATCCATCATGAAAGTGAGTCCTATTTGATTACAGAGATGTTTCCGCTTGTTTCTCTTTTGTTTAGTTTTGATATCAGCTTCTAAAATTTATATAGTGCAAATGTTCCTCCTCTTTGTGGGTTTGATAAAGTGCCAAGAAGAGTGTAACCGCAATAAGGGAACTATGGCAAACATCTGTTGTGAGCATCAGTTCCCATACTCTGTCATTCCCCCTCCTTTTTCTAACTCTCTCCTCTCTCTGTCTCCTTCTGTCTGCTCCATCTGTGTACCCAGCATGCATTGGCTTGGGCAGCAATGCAAGTTGTTGCCATTGCTATTTAGCCAGAGCTAACTGACTGATCCAGGCAGAGACGGGGTGTGAATGGCGCTGCGATGTGAACTAGGTCGCAGCGACAGCATGTTCCTGAATGTTGATTTACAAGTTGAGAATCTGTGCTTGGACGCAAACACCACAAGGTGGGGTAGTGGAATTTGTCATGGCGACTCCAAGTGCTTTAGCTGGCAGTTAAATAAATATGTTAATGCCTGATAATGCATCTTGTTTTGTCATGTGTACAACGGGGAGAAATGTTTTAACAGAGAGTAGTAAATAATGTGGCCAGTCAAGCCGCTACACTGTAAAATTTTGCCCGTGAATTATTCATCTCCTCGCATTTAACGGACCTGCACGCTTTTTCATTATAACCAAACGCTTCAAATTAAACAGAGAGGACAAGCAGGGACGTAGTGGGGGAAAAAAGGGTGGAGTTGTCCTGATGTCATCCCCCCCCCCCCCCCCCCCCCCCCCCACACACACACACACACCCCAGAGGGGGAGGGGGTGAGGTGCATGGGGCCTCTGTATCCTGAGCTTTTTAGCACACTCGGGGCTCTGCTACATATACCTTTTTGCTTTTAACCCTCCCTTGCCCCCCATTATCCACCCTACTCTCTCCATACTCTGGCATCCAGCTCTTGTGTGAAGTCATCGGAGTGGTGTCTGGGTCAGAGCTCCCCCCGCCACCATCCCACCACCCTGCCTTCGGGCTTGTTCCAGGCTCCTCACCAAAATCCACGACCCCTTTATAGGCTTTATGGAGAGCATAACTGAGCGAGGGGAGCAGAAAAGCAAAGATACAACAGTGTTATATTTGGAGGGAAAAACACTGTCATGTGTGATTTTGTTGTTATTGTCATTAGCATGTGACTTTGCTTGTTTGTTTTCTTACGTCTAGTGCCTCTATTTGGCTTTGTTTATGCTGGCATACAGCACTTTTGTTAAAAGTTGGAAATGGGCTCCTGGAAGAAATCAAATGCACTCCTCAGCTACGACAAGGAGTATTTAATGACTTGTGGCTTCCTTGGATCAGGCTAGGGACTGGATGAAGGATGGGCTGGAGAGGTGGGATGATGGGATGCACGCAATGGAGATGGATTATGTGTAGAGGGATCACAGTGTAACATAGCTGACATAGAGGAAATTCTGGAGAATTTGCGGGCTTCTGCTGCTGTGTGTGTATATGTAGCAGCAAAAATGGAAAGAATTGTGTCACTTATGAATTTTGCCCTGTGTATGATTGTCATTTAGATAAGTACCAGCTTCATTGTCATCTACCTCCATTTTACTGTCCATTCATTCCCCATGGAGTTGCCTTTAGAGACAAATAATCCCACTGGAATCACATATAAGCCAGTCATGTACATAATGTCTGTTAAGGCTGCATTGCAATTCATCTGACAGCATTATTCTTTGCAGCAGTGTTGGCATTGTAATCCCATTTCCAGTTAGTGCCTCCTGCCTCGCGCTCATGCATAAGTCAATGTGTGTTTAACATTCGAATCATGCCTTTGGTACGTGGCGTGTCACACTCTAGGAGACAGTTGTTTTTTATTCCTGTTATATTCACTTTGAGTTAGCGTGTGATTCCTATTCATGTATGCACACTAGACCAAGGCCAAGGCTTTAGCAGCAGTCTGCGCATGTGAATGAAAAGGAGCATTAATGAAGCACCGTGGCCACTGCTGTCTGTGCTGCATGTCAGAAGAAGAGCAGAGCAGGGTCAAAAAGCTGAGTGGGGATATGGGATTGCTCAAGCCAAATATCTGTGTGTGCGTGTGGAGAGACCTCAGATTTCTAAATCTGCTTGTTGCATGTAAACCTTCTGATTTGACATTTGGTAAAGCATGCAAACATTTTGCATGATAAGACCATGTGGACACATAAAGTGACCCACGTCTGGTTGTCCCGCTGGCTTAGCTGCAATGTTTGAGAGGGCTGAGTGACAGAGAGTTGAAGCATGTTTATTAAACAATGGCATTCGTATTGTGCAATGGATTAGCCATAGGTCTAGCAATTGCACACCATTCATGTAAATTGCTTCTTAATGCGTTTCTCTTTAATACTGAGAAAAGTGCACTCTTCTGATTCTTAAAAAGTAAAACCAGAGAAAACATAGAGAAGTATTTTCTGTAATCTATTAATGCCATAACTGCATTTTCACTCCAGGTTCATTTACTTGAGGCTTCTATACGTTTTAGAGCTTTTGAATTTTTAACCAGTCAAATCTTATTCAGTCTAGGGTCTCTATAAGCTTCTGCTGGGGTGGTATTATATTTGTTCTAAAAATCCTCGGCTTAATTCCTTAATCCTGCTGTTACGGGAAATCTGGCGTTGTGTGCACAGTCGGGGAAGTATGGCAAATGTTGGAACATTAAAATTTGACAGTCAGACATTGTTTAGTTTGAAGCAAACAGAACGCCGTGATTTGCTTTCCTGTTAGGATTAGATCCGCAAACCCTGAGCACACACCTCTGCTCCCGTCTCTCTATTTGAAGTTGACTTTATGGGCATGAGTGATCTGCTCTGCTGTACTGAGTCGCTCGAGAACCAGGGCAGAAAAAGTAATGAGAGGAGCGGATGAGGTTAGGGAAGGAAGTCGGTCTTTACTACCCTGCTGCCCTTGACACAAATGTGGATATATTAATGAATATACTGACAGAGAGCTAGCGATATTTCTTTTTCCAGCTCTAAGCAGCATTATTCAGTTCTCAATAAAGACTGTCAGCCTTGCGATGATGGTTGTAGGCAAGCGTCTCAATTAGGAATGATATGTGTGAAGTCTGACTTTTGGAAATGAATAATCATTTTGGATTATGACAGCATGGAAAGTTGCTTCTGTGTTGTCCAAGTTTAACATTAAACACAGAAAATACTGCGTGTCTTCAGGTGGTGAATGACACCCGTAGATTGAATGAATGTAACCCCCCCACCCCCCCATTGGTTAATAAATTCAAAATGGGATTCAAAAGTGACCCCCCCCCCCCCCCATTCCTCTGCTTTGATTTAATAATTCATCTTTACAGTCTGTTTTAGATCTTTGTGATGGTTCACTCGTGCCTCCTCTCCTTCCCTTTTAATTTCCTTTCTCACATGAAGCAGGCTAGCAGTTCAGAAAAGCTCTCAGAAAACAGCCAAAAAGTCTCCCTCTTTGGTCTCTTCCTTCTTTTAATTACACAACTCCGATTAAGCAAAATATTGGTGCCAATGAGTATTCAGGAGTTTTCCATTAACACCGATATTAACCAAGGCTTTGGTCTTATATATTACCACACCCTCGCTGTCTCTGAGAGGGAATTTCAGATGGACACTTCCTCATCTTACATGTGTTTTCATGCATTAATAAACAAGATCCAGATCAGGATCGGGTTTCAGCCACAACGGCATGAAGTAAGACCTGCAGAAAGCTGGGTAAGGACACCTTTAGAGCCACGCAATGAAAATCACCTTTTTTAATTGAAATGATAAATGTATCCAGTTAATTACAACTTAATGAATGTCTCTTGGATGATACATAGCACAGTTTGTTTTCTTTTCATACGCCTCCTTGTTTGAACAAATTGAAATGAGATTGTGTTTTGGTGCTCTTGCTCAGCGAAGGTTGTAGGTGCATTGGGATTAACTGCTGTTACAAAAAGATCCCTCCCTCCCCCTTCACACACATATGTGCACACACTCGTATCCCCCTCCCCGGTGTTTTAGTTTTCTCTGCAAAGGGGCAAATCCAGATTACAGAGCCTCCCTAAGTGAAGGAGATCAGAGGAGATTTGTGAAAGAGGGGGAAGGTGCTGTATTTTACTGACAGTAAGATGCATATAGATAGAACTGTAATATAAATGGCCAGATTAAATTATACTGAGGGTCTGTACAAAGTGACGTATTTCACTCATTCATTTTGAGGACAGATGTTGCGTGTGGATTTCATCATGCATTCTGCAATCACAATTTTCATTGTCCTGCATTTTACATACAGACAGCAGGTCTGACTGATCCCAAATCAAAGAGAGTGAGGCACTGTCAGTAAGCACCACAGAGCCATCAAGGACATTTCACAGAGAGTTGGGCAGCAGTTGCGTGGTGGCTCTGCTGCAAGCATGGGGCCTGGAGGATTAGTGTCCAATCAGAGTGGATTTGATGTTTACTGACAGCACATGGGACTTAGCTGGGAGACCTGTATTTCATTTGTTTTCAATGAAGCTGTACGTCTTGCCTGGCCTCCCCTCCCCTCGCCATCACTCGGCCAAACTACGTTCTGAGACCTGTTGACGGCAGCGCATCAGCAGCAGCTTCAGGTAGGTGTCTCTGAAAGAGCGGGTAAGGGATTTGGGAATGGAATCAAAATCACTGGCATTACCATGATCACGATACTCATCACCATCACCAGATACACTCGTATCTGGTTCACATGACGTCACAGTTGGATGTGGAATTAAACAGGCTTTATTTAGGTGTAATCCCTCATAGCAATCGGCAGAGCAAGTAAAATGTCCCGGAGAAGGGACAGCTAAACCCTATTGGATTAGTACAAGCCCCTGCCCATCCCAACCTATAACCCAACCTATCCACTTCTTCCCCCCCCCCCCCCCCCCCCCCCCCTTTTTTTTTTTTTTTGGATGAATGTTTGCTGGCTAGCTCAAGCATGCACTCTGTTTCTGTGTCTTCTACCTCTGCAGTGTTTGTGTGGTTTGGTGTGATGTGGATATGTTTGTGTGTGGTGTCCTCTTTCCTCATGCGCAACAAGCCAGCATGGCCAGAGATTAATTATTCAAGGGCTGCCAGCAAAGGGGGAAGTCACCTGATAGTACGGACTTACAATATTACAAACAGATATCAGGTGAAACGCTAGACTTTGCTTCATCTTCATCCTTTCTCACTCCGTTCAATTTTTTTGTTGCTGCTGCACATGAAGACCTGAAAGAGAACTTTCTCTCTCTCACACACACTGCCTGTTGGGAGCTCTTTATTTTTTCTATTTCTGTGTTTTTTTCTTTCCTCTGTTAACAGATTTTCAGCTTTTTTCTTTTTCGCCAATGCTTGTCCCTAACAAAGTGAGCCTCGGACGCTCCCACAGTTGGGACACGTTAGGGGGGAATGAGGGTCAGTGGGAAAGACCTGACAGCGTGTACGAACAGCAGGCAAGAGTAACAGGCCGGCGGAGCTCTTTGTCATACGGAGAGGGAGGAGGGTGGTATGAGCCACCACCTGGGGTGCGTCTTCCTGACCTCGATTTGAAACGCGACCCGTATTCCTACCAAGATTCCCTTTACGGACAGGTTTACGCCGAGAGACACGACCCACGGGGGCTTAGGAAGGGCTCTGTGCCAGATCTAAACCACTACGAACGAGTGCCCATGGCTCATCGAGGATCCATTCCACACCAGGACTATTACTCCCATGACCCAGCCATGACTCCTCGGCCACCGGAGGCCTTTTACCGATCTGAGCATCAGCCTCCGCTGCCTCATCCTCTCAGCAGGTCAGGCTCACATTTAGGAATGACACCTGGGGCTCGTACTGCGTGGGATCAAGGTCAGGTAGTGCGGGCTGGATCTCAAGGGCCCCCATCACCTTTACCTCCTCCCCCTCCTCCAAGCACTCATGAATTGAATAGGGCATATAGGGAACCTGGTGCTATAACTTCTGCTAAGATATCCCCTCGAGACCCCCCTCCTGCTCACTATGGAATGGAGCAGCCGTCTCCTCGGTATGCCAGTGAGCCTCCGCCTCTGACAAGTCAGTCCGTTTATACTGATGCTAATGGCCGCCCTCTGGATCCGCAGCAGCAGGCTGCCACCTGTCTAGTGGTAGATCCAGCCAGTCAAAGCATGATTATGAGGCAAGAGACAGCCTCACCGTTAACCATCCAGCAACAGCATCAATTACAGCATCAGCAACAAATACAGCAGCAACAGTTACAACAGCAGCAACAAATACAACAGCAACAGTTACAACAGCATCAACAAATACAACAGCAGCAGTTCCAACAGCAACAACTTCAGCAGCAGCAGTTACAGCAGCAACAACTACAACAGCAACAAATACAACAACAGCAAATTCAGCAACAGCATCTTCAGCAAGAACAGTTGCAGCAACACCATCTGCAACAGCAACAACCTCAACCTCTGCCACCTCCGCCTACCATGCCGGTCACTGACCCTAACCTTTCTATGGCTGCACCACTTCCTGCTCCACCTACTCCAGTCCATACTGCAGCAATTGCCCCTGCTGCACCTCCACCTCTGCAAGTGGTTCCAACTCCAGCCCCTCCTCCCCCAGCTACTCCACTCCCTGCCCCTCTTCCCGCTCCTCCACCAACCGCCCCACAGACTCCTTTGCCAGTGGATCCCAAGAAGTCGGTCGATCCAGAGTTTCTTTCTCTGTTGCGAAACGAGGGCCTCTCAGAGAGCACCATCTCCTCACTTATCCAGCAGGGGTTTGACTCCACTAGCATGCTGGCTGTCATGGAGGAGAATGATGTCCGCACAGTTGCCCCAAACCTCGGTCAGGCTCGTGTGCTGTCTCGCCTGGTCCACCATTACAAGCGCCCAATAGAAGCTACACCAGCCCCCTCCCAACCTCAAACGCCCATGCGAGGTCGCTCTAATAGCTTTAGCCATCGCGCAGACATCTATCAACCACACCACCACCATCATCATCCACCACATACCCCACAACCTTTAGCAGTAGATCCCCAACTAATGCCCCCACCAACACCTGGGGCCATGCAAACTATCTCTCCGCGGATGGGAGAAGTAATCGGTAGAAGGCCCAGCAGTGCTCCCTCGCAGCAGTTACTGGAGGCCTCTGGAGGATACCCAGGCCAACCCCCTCGTTCACCAGGGCCATACGCTGGAGCCCTCATGCCTGTCCAGTCAAGACCCATGTCAGCCTACTCTTCTGGGATGCCAGGGGTGCCTATGCCAGGTATGCAGATAATGCCTCACCAGATGACTGGGTCAATGCCTGCCATTGCGGGGTCCATTCACTCGATGCCAGGTATGCCACAGCAGATGCCTATATCCATGCCTGCTTTACCACAGCCACCGCAACAGGTACCAAAAGCATACTCTACCAACTACACAGTGCCCATAGAGCTGATGAAGAGGGACAGGAACTTAGTGCCATTGTCACCCATGCACAGCCCTCACCCTAGTCCTCAGCTGATCCGAAAGGGTGGGGGACCAGGATCAGACAATGCTCTCGTTCCCGTGGGAGCACCCGTTCAAGGCCAAGGTGCCCTGGCTGCTAACCAGAAGCTAAGTCGACGCACGGGTCCACCAGTCATCGTGTCGACTATGGCATCTCCAGATACAAGTAAATCCTATTTTTTTCTCCTTTTAGATTTATCTGGTATTTGTCTGTTTTCATGATAGATGTGCTCTTGGCTGTTTCACATGTTTTCAATAGATAAGGCTGTTCACTTGTGACAGAGCTCTTCATTTTGTGTGTGATTTATGTAAGATACCAGTTCCCATTCCTCTCATTGCTTTCAGGAGCAGCACAAAGCAGTACTGCTGCTTTGTTAGAAATCATATCAACTTTTAAATATTACTTTGACATTTCTAAGAGCCATTCAGCAGTTGTTTCTTTAAAAAAATAAATAAAAGGAGAAGACACTGTAAATCTATTTTCATCCTTTGTTGTGATGAATCATGAGTAAGTGAATACCAGATAAGCCTTCGCTTTATACCAGCATACTTTGCTTTATACCAGCATTCAGACTAGGGGTATGTGAAATCTATTTAGCTCAGCATGGATACTGGTATGCTATGCATGATTCTTGACCTTAAAAAAATCCAAACACAGTTTGAATGTTAATGGAAGACTTTTTGAATCGTTTTATCTTTCTGGTCTGTGCTGTCATTTGTTTCCTCTCCTGTCTTGGCACTAATTACATCAACAGTAGATAAATGATGTGTCTTTTCTTGCTGCCCTTGTCTATTTTTTATAAAGCTGCTGTCCAGATTTTGAATTATTACCATAAAAGGATAACTTTTTGCTTTAAGCATTCTTGTAATCTACCCCACGTCCTAAGCCGATACTTACATCTCACTTTCTCGTCTGCTTATCTCTGTGAGAGCCTGATTTGTCAGAATTCCTGTTACTTTCTCTGAAGACCTTTTGTCATTTCACTAATCTCATGCAGTTCCTTTGTCAGAATGAGATATCGCCCATTAAATACAACACGAATGGCATTGACGAGGCGCAATATAGAGGATTTGGGAGGAACAGCTGTCAGCAACCTTTCTGATATGTTTTAAAATTTAACAACTGTGCACGGTCTTCATGTTACAGTCTGTCAGTCACCGCATTCATGTGTGAACAGTTCACATTAGGATTTCTTTGACTAGAGAAGTCAGATGTTGTGTGCAATTATTGTGTGGGAACAGGAGGTAGCTTGTGTGTGCATCTGTGTGCAGTATGTGGGATTGAGTTTGCCACCGACTCCTTCTGCAGATATGCTTTTTTCAAAATAATTTAGCTCTTATCTGCTGTATCAAATGGTAACTATTTGGCGCAAAAGCAAAATCAACAGGCCATTTAAGAAAAAAAAAAGAATTTGTTCTGCCACAACTGTATAGGATTCAAGATGTTGCATAATGGTGATTGCAGCATTAGTTGTGTAGCTCTTCAGCTGGGGTGTCATTGTAACTGCAGCTGTTTTTGATCACATCCTCTTTTTCTGTGCCTTGCACCGTCTCCCCATGGCCCCTGAGCCCTTGTTGCAGTAAACACAGATATCTTCCCTCATTGTGATAATAAGGATGCATCACGGTAGCCTCGAAAAGCTTTATAGCCACTCGGGCCACACAGCATTCCTTCAGGCCCTTCTGCCTGCCAAGGTGTACCGCCAACCTGCGTAGAATAGCAATTAGTCTTACCTTGTTCCTCATGAACAGATCTGCTAATTCATTTTATTTCTGAGACTCCTCTTTGTTTCTGTTTTTTTAGTGTTTATTTAATGGGTTGTGTCCCAAATTCACTTTTCAATTCCGGATTAAATAAAATGCATTCAGTCAATTCATCCTCATTGTGTAGTCGGTCAGATTTATTTGGATATCAGATTAAAGCTTTAAATCAGCACAAGAGTGGCTACCTAAATTATATTTAAATCCCATGGCCTGATAGAAGTTGATTTTATAGGCTGGGCAATAAAGGCCGATTTCTCCATCAGCACCAGCTCACCCGAGGCTGACTAGCAGCATCACTGGTCAGATAAAATCGAATTACACTGCTGATGGCCGATGGGTGATTGTGTCATTCTCTCTTTGCAGGTTCTGATGAGTACAGGGAGTGAGGCTTAATCCTTCCTTTGCTGCAGTAATCCATAGATAGTCCCATTTTGCTCAGACCAGCCTTCTGGCTTTCCGTGAGACCTTCTGTACATAGATAGTGGATTGAAATAGACTTAAAATGTACAGGACAGGCTGGATACACATTATTGAACGGAGACAGCTTTGTTGTCCTCTTGTGTGTGTGTGTTTTGTTCCTTTGTTTTCTTTTGTTTTTAAGCCCAAAAGAGCAGACATTAAAAGAACCCCACTGCTCGATAGTCAAAATATGCTTTGGAAACAGATTTCTTCATGTCTGCGTCATACACATATATCACATTGTTAGTACACACACAGTCAGCAGAGTAGACCTCATTTGCATGTGGCTGACATTTGTTGCTTTGGTAATTTCATCTGTTAATGGACACGTCCGCAAAAGCTGCTCTGAAAGCATGTTCCTAAATTGTACGTTGCTAGGCAACATGGGTTTTGGTGGTAATCGTAGGCAGATTTGCTTTTGGTTAAAGGGTCGCTCCATTGTCATAAAACACTGCAAATTTACTCCATCCGTTTTTTTCCTTATACAAAAAGGCAGGCTGAGCTAATGCATTTAGAAAAAAAAAATGCAAAAAAATCATCCACTTATTTTGGGATGGCTAAGTAGTTATTTGGAGGTTTTGGTTACTTTTTTCCAAAAAAGATAACATAATTCAGACTTAGCAATATAGTATGTTTCAGCCTGTCAGGTAAAATGTTGTAATGTTGTTTTATCAGGTAACACTATTAGTCTTAATAGCAGCATTAACTCCAGGCAGGTGAGGTGTTTCTGGTTTTTCCAACCAAGAGAATTCGTGAAGGTAGACTCGGGACACACTAGAGAGATGAGGTCTCACAAGTGGCTCGATATCACCCCTGAAGAGCCGAAAATGGTTGCTGGGGAGATAGAGGTCTGTCCCTACAACCTGAATCTGGACAAGTAATAGAAAATGGATAGATGGCAGCAATAATGCTTCTCTAACATTTTTTGTTGAATAAGTTATGAGATTGTAAATTGGATATTCTGAATACCTCAAATAATTCATTAGCAATATGTTGCATCCAGAAGCAGAAAGAATTTCCCTTTGAATTAATAGCCCATGTGTAAATGCAGATGGCATGGCCCCACCAACCTCACTATATGATGCTTTATGGAATACCCTAGAGCAGGGCTAACTAGGACACCCCCACCCCCAAACTGGCATAAACACAATATAAGCTACTCTAGGACTCTACCTTCTTTACTTCCACCCCTGCTGAGGGCGTTGACCCCCTCATCACGGACTTTGGCCAGGTGACTCAGTGCCAGTTCACGTCAGCTTTGCTTTGCTCTGCAATGCATGACTGACACACTAGCCGCAATTTTCTTGCTTGCTTAGGCCTGGCACGATGGTGGGGGAGGGTTGTGGCATGTTCGTTCTGGAGATAGCAGATTATGTATTAACGGGGTCCAGGTCAAAGCTACAGACAGTTGTTAAACTGACTGAGGGATTAAGTAAAAGGGAGAGAGAGCGATGGAGAGAAAGTGACATAGTTCTGCTTCTGATAGATGATGACTTCAAGCTGCACGGTGGGGTGGGGAAACGGGGCGTTGACAGCTGTCAGTCAACCTTAAACTCTCCATAGAGATGAGGTTGGCTGTCAATCTTTCATCTGGCTTTTGAAGGTCACATATTGGCCTAAATCTGGGTGGCAGTCAAAGGTTGTTTTGTTTGGTTGGTTGGTTTTTTCTGGCTAGCCACCATGTTCCTTGCTCACAATTTTTTTTTTTTTACCCACCAAATAAATGCCATGCATCCATACATGCATAGTGGAGAGGTTGCCAGTCTAGCATAGGACTCTAAAAAGTGCTTAAGAACGTTTTTAAAAAAGGATTAAACAATTCAGTTTAATTCACTTGTATTTATATGGCAACAAATCACAACAACAGTCACCTTAAGGCACATTATGTTTTAAGGTAAAGACCCCACAGTGATACAGTGAAAACTCCAACAGTCAGAAGACCCCCAATGAGCAAGCAATTGGCGACAGTGAGAAGGAAAAACTCCCTTTTAACAGGAAGAAACGTACAACAGAATGAGGCTCAGAGGGGACAGCCATCTGCATACATGAACCACATTATTATCATTATTATGTAAGGCTAAATCATTCACTACTTTAAACCACCACTTTATTTGCATCAGAGTGAGGAAGGAAGTTGATTTAAGGGACTTTGGATGCAGCATGGTTGTTAGTGCTAGACAGGCTGCGCTGAGTATTTCAGAAACTGCTGATCTACTGGGATTTTTCCCCCAGAATCATCTCTAGGGTTTACAGAAGATGGTCAGAAAAGCCAGTGAGCATCAATTCTCTGGGAGAAAATGCCTTATTGAAGGTGACATTACTTCAATCTCATAGAAAGGCGACAGTAACTCAAATAACCACTCGTTACAACCAAGATATGCAGAAAAGCATGTCTGAACACAGCACATCAAACCTTGAAGCTAGGGCTGGGCGATATGACCCAAAATTCATATCTCGATATTTTTTAGCTGGATGGCGATATAAGATCTATATCTCGATTTTTTTTTTTAAGCCATAAAGTAAGAACAAAAAGAGAGTTCTTAGTCAAAGCTGTGTCCCAGATGTCACACAGGCACTTTTATTAACATACAGCACAGATGTACATAAAAAATTACTCAAAATTAAATTATGAGCATTCATTAAATAATAATGCTCCATAAATAAAAGAAAACAAGGTTGTTTTGTGCTAAACAAAGAGCTCACAATTGTGCAGTCAAAATGTAAACTAAAAGACGCTGAGCGTAATAACAAAGACAGACAGATTTCACAGCTGCTCTGTTCCCAAGTTTTACTGTGTGACTGATAGCCTGGAGTTTGAAATCCGCTTCATAACCACGTCTCTTACAGGTGCCATTTATGGTCCTTATACACACACAATACGGTAATATTACGTTGATGCACAGTACGTATCACTCCGCGAAGCTCCTCGGTAGCCGTAATGCGCCGACAATCTATCAAGCGGTGCAGCTCCGTAGCTTACCAAAGTCGTACTCAAACATTTTTGACAGATTGCTGAGCGCCGTGTACCACATAAAATCGGTTCGCGGCCATCAAGCACAACCAGAATTCATACATAAGGCGCGCTGTCAACTTTTGAGAGAATGAAAGGATTTTAGGGTTAGCGCTGTTAGCTCGTTAGCATGTTTAGCTCGTTAGCACGTTGACGCCGTCCAGCCCCATGCATGGGGCGATGCGCAGTAACTCGTTAACGGAGATTTGCCGTGTCCGTCTTGTCGCTGCCTGCACGTGAAGCGATGGGGGAGGAGGGGGAGTTGTCTTCAGTGAAGGCGAGGCGGAGTAACGTTGCGTAGAGACAAAAGTGGACGAAAGAGAGGCAAACTTGCGGCTCCACAAGTATAATTATAACGTAACATAGACTATATCGATATAAAGGATATTGTCACATCTTATATCTCGTATAAAAATATATCGATATGTTTTAAAAACTCGATATATCGCCCAGCTCTACTTGAAGCTAAGGAGTACAGAAGCAGTAAACCACACCGAGTATCACTCCTGTCAACTAAGAACAGGAAAGGAGGCTACAGGTCATATTGGCTTGTGAAAGTTTGACAATAGAGGAAAAATTCTGCCTTATCCGATGAGTCTTGATTGTTCCTGCAACATTCGGACGGTAAAGTTAGAATTTGGCTTAAACAAAATGAAAGCAAGGTTCCATCCTGCCTTGTATCAGGAGTTCAGGCTGTTGCTGGTGATGCAATGGTGTGAGAGATACTGTAAATTGATAGGCTTCTTTGCATACAAAGTAAGTAGAGGCATCACCTGTGATCCTCAATTGTTTTGTTAAGAAGAATCAAATTACTAATTGTAGGACAGTTTGGGATGAATTCAGTTGCTATGCTGTTGGATCTTGTCTTATTGGATCTTATCTCTTATTTATACCCCTTACTGGACCCTACGCCACAGCAGCCAAGACTACCGGGAGTGATAGTACAGTGTGCAATGTTATTAAAAACTGAAGTGCTTGATAAAAATGCATTGGATTGCACAGCTGTTCCCAGTTAAGTTCTTTGTGAGTGTATGTAAGATGTGTTTATGAGAGATTGTGTAAATGGACATTTGCAGATGGTATTGGTGGCATCTGTTAAGGCACGGTGCTCAGTCTCTCAGTCTCTCTCTCCCCTCCAGATGTTCCCGTTATCAGGCACTGACTCTGTTGGGATTACATCTATACGAATATTGAGTAGTCATTTTCCGTTCATGTTTTCCCCTCTTTTTGTCTTAAATTAACATTAAATTGTTTCCAGTGTTTCTTTGTCGTTCCCTCTTGTCTCATACTTGCCTCTTGGTCTTTCTTAGGGAAAAGAGAAAGAGGTAATGGGAGAAATATGTTTCAAACGTAATAGCTCAGCACATTCATTCTTGACTGTGGTTGTGGGTTGTAGAGCCTAGCTGCAAGAAAATGTGGGAAATGAGTAATCTGAAGATGTGAGGTGACTGAACCCAAGCAAAGACAGAAGAACAGATTGAGGAAGAAAGACCAAAGATCGCAGTTCAGCGCAGAGAAGGATGCTATAGATTAGATTAGAAATGGTTGAGGAATACAAATGGGTAGATTATTTTAAACTCTGTTGTGCCATCACGAAGCAAGCGAGTGAGGGAGTGCAGGGTGAGGACACTGCCAATCCATGCAGAGCTCTGTTCCCAGATCCAAAGAAGCTGATGTCATACTTGTAAATAATGTGGAAAATGGAAAGAGACAGCAAAGAGAAGACAGGCAGTCGAGGTCAAATCCTCAAACAGTTGTAGCTCAAAGGTAGAAGAAAAAAGAAAGCAATAAATTGAGAAGCTGAAAGCTTATGTTTACTTTCCTCATCAAAAAAAGACCTTTTCTCCTCTCACTTCCTTCCCTTCGTTTTCTTTCCTACCACCTCCTGTCTAATTTCTTCTTGTTTTTTCTCTCTTTTCTTTTCCTCAGTGACCAGAGAGTCACTCTGAATTATTCATTTTGAGAAAATTAAATCTTCGTGTGTTTTGAGGCGAACAACGAATAAGCTGAACGTGAATATGCGCAAAACTTGACACTCTGCTCGGCAGTGTTTTACCAGAAGCCAACGGGTTGGATATGTTTAGAGGTGCAGATGAATTTCATTTGCACCCAAGGAAAATATTGTACAATTCTCAGTAGGTATGTCAGCCGTGTTAAGGATCACGGGAGGGGGGCTGTAAATAGGATTTGTGTTTCACAGTGTTTTTAGTCTCGCGCGAGGATTTGCGTTTGTGCGTACCTGTGTTTTCATGCATATGAACAGCCGTCATTGGATTTTCCAATCCTGAATTTCTATTATGTTTTTAAAAATTATTTAAAAGAGAGATTACTGATAAATGAGTCAGCGTCTTACATCGAAATCAGATATGTGATTCCTGTCTGCACTCTACTTGTCCAAATTTGCAGCCGGGATGAGGGCTGAAAAAAGTGATGCCTTCCCCCCATTCATCGTGATCACAAACACACACACACACACACATAGACGCACTCAGTCTCTCACATCTTCTTAACATCTCATCCTCTTTCTAGTGAAGCCAGTTGGCTCAAGTCACCGAGAAAGAGAAAGGTGGATGAAGAGATGATGGCGAGTCAGAAAGCTGGAGGGATGCGCAGAAGGAGAGTGGATGGGAACAAGAATTTATGTGGTGAAATTCAGCATCTGTTGTCCACCTGCAGCTGTGCCATGTCTTTTTCTCCCTTTTCTCTTCTTACTCGTCCCCCCGGAATGCCGTTTGTGCTTCAGTCATTTGGCAGCAGCACGACATGCAGATCACAGGAGGCAGATGGGATGGCGAATTTTAGAGGTCAAATTATACAGTAGGCTCTCTTAGTCAGGCACTCTCTTTTCATGAATGAGACTTTTTTACTCCAGGCCTGGTTTGCGGGCTCTGGTTACATGTTGTAACCAAACCTCCTCAATGAAGTCCTTTAAACTCACCACACTTCGGTTGGGCTTACACTAAACACATCACAATGTGAGCGCCAGTGTTACTATACACGTGGTATACTTTGTTCTTTATTTAATCAGAAGTGTTCAGTGTTTGCTAACATTTGCTTTTTTTTAACTTTGCAATATAGTGACAGTCCAAAAAGTATGCTGCGTTCCCATTGTTTCAATAAAAGATTGTCAAGGTTGTTTCTTTGGCTTCTTTCTTTGATTAACTAAAAGAAATAATCAGTTTACCGTTTCAACAAATTCACACAGTTCATTCATGTCATCCACTCTCATCTTTCATGCTGAGCCACACTGTGTGCTTTACATTGATGGCAGCATGTGTCCTTGGTTTATTGACTAAAACTAGCTTCTTCTTTTTTTTTAACCCTGCTCCAATATTTAAAGATTTAAAAAAAGTAAGAATTTATTCACTTCAAGACATTTACACAAAAACGTATATGGAAGACATTTTCACAGCTGAAATAGGATCATAATAAATAAAACATTGTAAGTCCACCATCAACTCCAAGAAATATTTTGTTTATCGTTGCTTATCTTAGATGTTTGGCCTTCGGTGTGCAGAATGATGCAAAATTTGACATTCGTTTTGGGCAGCTGGAGGCGGTCGGCTCTGGAGCTGTAGCAGGTCGTCCACCAATCAGAAGGTCATCGTTTTGACCTCCCGGCTTCTCCGGTACAGGTTTCAAAATGTTCTACTGCAAGATGCTGAAACCACCTAAAAAATAAATCTGCCCCGATGTATGCGTGTGTGTCAGTGGGCGATTGTGGGTTGGAATGTAAAACACTTTGAGTGGTTGATAAGGAAAGAAAGAGAGCAGTAGAAATCCTGTAAATTCACCATTTTTACAACAAGCTAGTTGGCATCTTACAACAAATATGAAACACATTTGTGTGTGTTAATTTTTCCAAATTAAAAATAAAACACTCTTGTTGCATATTTGGAGATCATAAATATATGAGCAGCCTGAATAGATATTATTATGTCAGGTCCTTAACCTCTTAAGCCCCAAGCCTAACTGATCTCCTGCCTTTTGCCCCCGTATCAGGGTGCGTTGGGGCTTAAGAGGTTAAACTTGTCTCAGGAGCTTCTTTAAACTTGAATTTAGAAACCTAAAGGTTAAATCTACCTTAACCTATGAAACAGGGGTGTCAGTCTCATTTTGCATCATGGGCCACACACGACCCAATTAGGTGTTTAGTGGACTGGATCAGTGAACATAGCCAGTGTAAAGAAGTTTAACTACACATCTAATCATTGACATGTCTTAAGAAAGAGAAGTGTAATTTCAAATATAAATCCTTGCTAATAGAGATGGCTCTTTGGGGTTAAACCTCATGAAATAAATGTGAAAAATACTGAAAATGAACTCATTAGGAGAACTTTGTCCCATAAGTATAAAACATAGAACTCTAAGTTCTTTAATGCGTGATACATGTATTTATTTTACTGCAAAAAACAAAACCCAACTTTTTGTAAATAATGAAACACATGGACTTTTCTGTTATTTGATGCATTACTAACAATAAAAACATCTGTTTCTGTCATTTTATCTGCCACTTACTTACCTTGATGATTTTGTAATTTAGAAGGCTGTAAAACTGACAGAAATACAGTAAAAAAAAAAGTCCAAATCTTCTTCTTTAAAACCAACCAGTAGGCTGAATTAGACCCTTTGCCTTGCTCAGTTCTTGCCCCTAGACTGTATGCTTGACTGTATGACACCCCAGCTATAAAGCATTAATGCACATCATTCATATCTTTAATTATCTGTACTACTTTTGAACATTTTAGAAAAAAGAAATAATTCTATAAATCTAAATTTTTAGCTATTATCTGAACTTTAGAAATTGAAAAAAAAACCAACTTGAAATTAGTTATTAAGTCAAAATTTTAAGATAATAACCTGAAATTTTTGACTCGTGTATGGCAAAAAATAATATTTTGTATCAGAAATGAGCTGACATCTTAATAACTGGATTTCGGGTTCTGAAAAGCAGTGTTGTGGTACAAATAATGACCCAGAAACTCAGACAGACTTGTTAACCTTTACTATCAGAGTCCTTTTTTAGAAACGGCGTCTCGGTATTTAGCCATCCTCTCAGACTGGTGTCGTAGTAAACATCCTAATCTGTTACTCTTCAAATCCCGGGATCCGTTAGACTCCAGGAAGGATTACCGTAACTTTAAAACTTTAATTGTAGGGATCTGCTGTACTTGCATTTGGAGGAGCTCTAAAGAGCTCAGTAGCAGGTGAGTGTCAGTGTGTGTGAGAAAGAGAGAGAGTCTACAAACTTTTAGATATTGGGAATTAATTTCGCAACTGCTGGATTTTCTATTAAATTAGAAATGTGCATGCATATGATAGCACCCCCATGTGAAGGCTCCGACCACGTTTTGTCCTTGTATGCAACCAAAATCTACATCTTACATCTTTGTGCAAGCTTGCAACTGACAAACATCCTGGTGTTTAAGCCTTGAAATTTCATCCAAGGGGTTATAAAGTGAAAAACATATCTAATCATGTCCATTTCAAACAGTGAGAAGAGAGGGTGGCGGAAGAGAAAAATGCAGCTGAGATTGTGAAGATGAGTTTGTGAACAAGGGGGAATGAAACTGAGAAAGGGTTGGGCGGAGGGCTAGTTGGTGGTGGTGGTGGTGGGGGAGAGCTGGCACTCTTAAAGGACCATGAAGGCCAGATCACAAATAATAAAACAGAAAGGGAGGGAGGGAGGAAAGGCTGAAAGGAGGGAGGGGAGGGAAAAAAGAGCGAAAGGAAAATATGTTGAGCGGAGGGGAAGGTCGGAGAGAATGAAAGAGGGAGTCGTACGTGTGCCAGGAGCGCTGCACCTCTCCCCGTGACTGGTGCTCTTCAAGGATTTTTTTTCTCCCCTCTCCTTCGACTCTTTTATTTCCCCCCTCTTTCATTTTGAAATTCTTCTGCATAGCCGTGACACCGGATTGTTTTCTCTTTTTTTTCTCTCTCTCTCTTTTTTTCACATTTTTCTCCCCCCACGCCTTCCTCTCTCTCTCTCTGTCTCTCTTACTCTCTCTCTCCCTGGCTCTCTCTCCGTCTTTCTGTGACTTGCAACAAAAGGCTGACGGAGTGAGCCTGACGTCTGAATGAATAGCCCAAACCTGCTGTGAAGGGAGAGCAGAGGAAGACGGAGCAGGGAAGAGGAGGCTGAGGAGGAAAGATACGACTGATCTGGCTGAAGAGGCGGAAAGAGGAGAGCGCTAGAGAAGTGCTGATTGCTGGCTGAAGACAAATAGAGATCCCGATTTTTTTTTCCCCTCCTCCTCTCTGGAGATTAAAGGAGTTGAAAGCAGTGCCTTAACTGCACGGGTGGGGGGAGTGACGATCGTAGTTCTCGCTCTCCTGTCCTCCCCCTCACCCACTGCCCTCCTGTGCCACCATACGTTTTGGTTGGGTTTTCTTTTTCCTCCCCTTAAGAGTACAAGTCGTCTGAGAAATTGAAATGGAACTTCTGGGGGTGAGGTGACGAAGGAGGACAGATTTGGAAACAAGCAGAGGGGAGAGCAAGAGAAGACAGCATAGGAAGACAGAGAGGGAGGAGGGAGGCTGGAGTAGGAGGCAGAGAGGAGAGGAGAGGATAACCCCAGGGCATACTGTGTGAGAATACACCAACGCCCACTTCTTCTTCTTCTTCTTTTTCTTTTTTATTTTCTGCCCCTCATCAGTACGTTTCCTCTGCCATGTGCAGCACCTGATTTGAAGAATGTGGAGACATTTCCCAGGCAAGGAGCATGTTTCACATTGTCTTATGCATACGTGTGCGTTCGTACACTCATCAAGGATAATAATAAAAAGCTGTGGAGTGTGTGTGTTTGTGTGGGTGACTGTGAGGGGTGTGGGTGTGTGGATTGGGAGTGGGGGGAGGCTGGATTTGGCTTTAAGGCTAATGAGCCTCTTATGTTTTTGCAATGAAGTGTGTCATGAAAACAGTGTGTGTGCGTGCACGAGGGCAAGCACCCATGTGAGTGCGTTCAGTGCTTCCTTGGTTTGAAACCACAGAGGTCTCTACACAGCAGCGAGAGGACGGCGAGCTTGGATGAGTTGTCATTTCTGGGGTCAAAGGTCACAGGAGAATGAGCGTGTGATTAGCTGCGCGTAAAGGTTAATGGTCTGCTGTGCGATTGTGGCCTGTAACACATTTTTTGTATTGCCAAGTCTAATAATTTATTTCTACTTGAGAATACAGGCGCAATCGGTGCTAGCATGGAAATTGCATTTTTGGAATAAACTTGATCTGTAACCGTTTATGATTTTAATAACTGGTTGCAATTATTGCAAAAAAGGGTATTTTGTTTGATTTGTTTACTGTAAACAAAAAGCAGAGCTGCATCTTTTCACAGTAGTAAATGAAACCTTTAGTTTTCACTGGGATCCTGCAAAATTCAAACAAGTTCCATTTATGATGCTGCAAGGACATAGCTGATTGATTTTGTATCTGTGCTTTTTGTGAATGATAGCAAAGCTGAGATGTTATATCCACCGCCCCCCACCCCTCGTGTGTGTGTGTGTGCGTGCGCTCCTGACCTGGATGCGCTCTTTTCGATGTGTGCGTGTGAAGTAAAGCCGGAGTGCACTGTCTGCTGTTTATCAGCTCTGACAGCTGCTTTTGTCTCCAAACGCCGATTGTTTGTAGTCCACGCTAGCGGCGCACAAAGGGCAGCATTTAAAGAGGATGGATGCCTGTCTTCATCCTCACTTTGCATTGTGGTCAGTTTTTACCACAGACGGCACCTGTGATATCTTTATGCGAGCGTACGCTTCTCTCTCTCACACACACACATTCATTTCGTCCTGTTCTTCTATCCCCGTCACTCCCTCACCCATCTGGCAGAGCATTTTTGGTGGTGATAACTTTGGAGGTGGGGGGGGGGGGTGTGAGTGGGGAGGGGTGCAGGCAGGCAGAGGGGAGGACAAACAATGTCTTTGTGTGTCCACATAGTGGAACAAGAGACAGGCTAGGGTGGCGGCAGCGTAGCTGGTCCGGTGGGGGCCTTGAGAAAGCAAGTCTGCCAAAGAAAAGATTACACACACCCCCTCTTTTTCTACAGATGCCAAGGGATCGTAAACACACTCAAGAAAGCAGACACTCCCAAGAACACAGGCGCCGGGTTCTTGTTAACATGTATGCACAGTTGCAGACTGTGACATTGGTGGTTTAGATTTTGAGTAGCATGTGAACGGACGTGCACGAAAGCAATGAAAAAAGAAGTAGAGTAGATGGGGGCTGTCGCATTCAGAGGCGCAAATGCCCTTTGGTGTTTTATTTAACAAGATCTGCGACACCCGGGATAAACGCTGGTCATTAATGGCTATCATCTGTGGGTGTGTGCGAACTTAAGTGCGGCCAAACTCTGTGTTGATGTGTGTGCGTGTGCACAGGACTGAGCTGTGTTTGTATTCCCAATGTCTCCCTGGAAGAAAAATGCCGCAGATAAACATGATTGTGCCACTTCTGCTATACAGACCTCATTCACTGGGTTGCCAGGTATGGGTGGCATGCGAAGGGTTAAGATTTGATATCCCCTAATCAAGCTTTTCCTGTCTACCTGCTGCACTTGCCACAGCTTGCCCCCTCCTCCACCTCCTCCTCCCCTTCCTCTCACTCTTGGACTATCCCATCACTGAGGCCCCCCAGCTTTGGAGTTGCTAGGTAACCAGAACCAGCTGTTGGTCCTAAGCCCATTGAGCCCATTTTGGTCCTGCATCAACTGCAGAATAGTTTTCTCTGAAAGCTCGCTGTGAACTCAGCGACCGCCACTGTGTCCCTGACATCATCGTGCCATGGAAAATCTTCCTCACTTCCTTTTGTTTTTGCAGTCTTATTGTTCCGTTGATACGGGGGCCAGTGTTTGAGCGTCCGTGGCATGTGTCACACCGGCTCGATTAATTTAGCAGCATCTCACCACCTTTCACTTAAGGAAATGAGAAATGGAGCAAGTGAGGGCAAGAGGAAAGTGAAAAGAATGAGCGGCTGGGGTGGCAAGGGTTTAATAAAAGCAGTCACCTGTAATTGAGAGTCAGTTAAAATGACGTCAGGATATAAAAGAGTCTCTAAAGTGTTTCATTCCTCTGTTAGTGAGGACGCTAACTTGTCTCAGAAAGCCATTATGAGAGATTTGAGATGGCAGACTACACAGTGAAATTATTCACGAAATCACAATAGTGCAGGTAAGTTAATACGTCTCTGCAGTCCCAGAGTGGACCATTTGCACTTCAAAGTGTGTGACAACCTAAAAAAAACGGACACACACAAAAACAAGCCTCAAGTAAATCTGGAGGGTGGGGGTGGGGAGAGAGTGGATTAACTTCCAAATAAATTGGTCTTTGTAAACCAACCAAGTCATGTTGAAAACCAGAGCTCAAAATCTGTGAGAAAATAGAGCCAGAGGAGAAAAAGATAACTGATGTAGTGTGATGTTATTAAAAACCAATTTAAAGAACAGTTTCCAAATCCAGGGGGAGAGACACAGGTTTGAGGTTTATTTGAGCAAAGGTTTATTTTCTTTCATTGATTGTTTGCGCTCTATTTAGGAAATGATTCTTCTCCCTCTGAAAACTGTGACTCACAGCGTCTGGCAGTGTCTGAGCTGCTTTTCCAAGATCAGTCCTTCCAAACGAGAGAATTAGACACCAGATCGTATTCACTAAGGAGAGATATTTCTACGAGTCCTGCTTCCTTTTCTTTTGCTTCTATTTCTGTTGTCACAATCCAAAAAGGCTTTTTAGTTTGGAACATCTGTAATCCATTTGTGGTTGAGAGTTCGCGCTTGCCAGCTCTGCCAAAAGTTTTCATACTTCCTGACAAATCATCCAGTTTGTGATTAGCGTTGGCTTAGGATGATATCAACTTTAGGCCATTCAAGCATCCCACGAGGGATGTAGCAACACATGACCTCCACTGGATAAGCCTATCTGCTGTCACACTGAACATGGTTTAGATTTAGTTAGTCAAGCTGTTGGCTTTGTTTCTTTATTACTTGCTGGCTTATACACAATGCTGGCTGTTGTGCTTTGATAAATACTTTGTGCACAATAACAGGAAATTGGCACAAGCAATTAGCATTTTTATCCCTAAGACTACCAGCCAAAATATCTTGCAGCCTAATGTAAACCGTCTTCATTCGTGTTGTTTCTGCTGCTTGCAGAAGTTTATGTAACAGCAAGTAGGACTTGAATAATGGCCGTGGTGAATTTTTGCCCTGCTAAAGAAGGAGTCTGGTATTGGGTGGGACTCTGTTTGGACACGGAGAGAGTTCTGGCTTTGCTTTTGTGTTTCCTTGAGTCCAGGTTCTGGGTTTGGCTGCTGGGTGGAACAGCTGGCAAGCTGCTGATAAACACCCCAGGCTGACGTTGACCCCACCGGGGAGGCAAAGAGAGGCACATAAACAGATACTCTAATATATACAGACAGAAAAGCAACCAGATGCAATCAGGTTTTCTACAAGAGGCCAACAAATAGAGATGAATTATTGGGATAAGACTCACTTATGTGCTCTCCTGTGGGCTTTTTACCATCTGAATAAACAGCGGAGCTTGTCATGTGTTTGTTTTCCTGTGGAATAATTATTTTATGACCTCCACAAGCCGGCTTTGTTTTCTCATCAGCGCAAAATAACTAATGCATGATCCTAACACAACCCAAAATTGTCATCTTGTAATTATTAGGGGGAAAAAGTGTGCCTGATTCTCTTAAGCTAATCATCTAAAATCAGCAAACAGAAGGTACTTTTCTGCTCGCATTTATAAAGATGACTGTTATTACAGCCGCGTGCAGCTACAAGCTGATTAATTCCCAGTTATATTCCACAAGGACCAATAATGACACTGTGGTAATCAACGTGTGGTTTACAGAAGCCCGTAGTAATGAGACGTACAATAAAGCAACTATACTTCCAAAACTGATGATGAGCTTACGGCATGAAGACCTTAATGGCTTACAATGCAAACAAGGTGTTTCGACCATCTTTCTGGCTGGTTACCTCAGGATTTGTGTTGTGAATTTTTAGTGATAGTGTACCTGGTTTGGAACCCCTCAAAGTCAGTTGCCATCTGCAAAGCAACTTCCGTTTGTGATTCAGTGGAGTCAAGTTGACATGTATTCTGTTTATAAATTGACAATTACTTGTAATAAATTGACAAAAATCGCAAATATGTTGCCGTCTGTTGCAAACCTGTTGCCATCTACAGTAATTCACATTGACAGAAATTCCCATGAACTGCTTATATTCAAACTCCAGCCAGAACACCATGGATCTGAAACAGAAATTCCACAAATGATGATGTCGTTTTACTGCACAATGGTGCCCAAGACAATCTGCAATCTTGCGTAGACATAGCAATGTAACCAAAAAATAGTTGCAGCTGCAAATGAGTTGTGTTCATTTGTGCAGACAAGCATTCACTTCGACACTGTAGTCTCTTGACTAAAATTCTTTTAGTCTTAGTGGAGTAAATCTCATAAGATTATAGTAGACTAAATCTAAAGTTGACTGAGTTGACTAAAATATAAAGCGTAACATTTTTTGGGGTTTTTACAGTTAGAGTTGCTCCACACTGTTTACACTTGCTCCACTAGTGTTTTATTTTCCTAGACATCATATGCAAAATGTGTCCATATGTCGATTCTCGTCTTCCTCCCAATTCTTACTGCAGGAAGAGATCACCTCTGACTGGATCACTTCCAAAACTCATCCTGCCTTTCCACACAACTAAAATCTCCACAATATCCAAATGATTGGTCACCAATTTTGACACTGGTGCAAACTGAGTCAGCACGTTGGTAATCTGTCTGCGCTTAAAATTTTCAATTTGCAAACTTTCGCCAGTCTGTCTGAGAGTTGTTGCTGTGATGTAGAGACAGGCTAGCTCTCAAGAGTCATCGTGCAATCAAAAGTGGTTGCTTAGAGAATCTCTGGGCCATCAGTTGTTCGCTGCAAGTAGTTGTAATCAGTCTGTGAAATGGAAAAAATTCACTCCAATCACTTGGCAACCACCAATTTTTCCTAGTCCCAAGGAGGTTGTTGTTCTACTTTTATTCTAGTGTGGCTGAACCATAAAGTGAACCAGACATTCTTTGTTAGGAACTGAATGATCGAGAGGAATGATTAAAAACAATTAGCTATGAACAAAATTTTTCATTTAAATAAACATGATAAAGGAAAAGTGTATGTTAGCACCACTGCTAGGTGAGCTTTTCCTCCTCATACTGTTATTGCAGTTAAAAATTGTTGCAGTTACTTTAATCGGTTGATTCTTCTAGTCTAAAATTTGCAAATGTGAGGGTAAAGTTGTAAGAATTATTGATGTTATACATCAGTATCTGTCCTGGCTGCTCTTATTGTGTGAACTGTCTCTTAATTGTAGTACACGAAACGTACAGTTGCTCATTGACACGCTGTCATTTTTTCTGTAGCTTAGCGTCTGAAGGAAGATTCAGTCTTTCTGTTCAGCACCAGTGAGCTCCTTCAAATCACTGGTCAGGGATCCGAGTCATTAAGACTCACATTAACAGCTTTGTTAAGTGTTAATTATCCGCAGATTCATCATGTGTTAACCGCGGTGCCACGTTCTGCCTTATTAGGCCGGAGAAAGACGATTAACCACCAGGAAATAATTAATCAACAGCTTTTTGACCTACTTCCTGTAAGTGACTGATTTTTCCCGCCAGCTGCAACTTGTTTATCTGTGTACAAAGTATGAGCAACTGATTTTCTCCTTTTATCTCTGGGTGTGTGTGTTTGCATTTTTCTCGCGTGTGTATATGCACAAGTCGAATATGTTTCCTTGTGTGTGACTCCTGGATGATAGCAGTATTTTGCAGTCGGATAATGAACTCGGCAGGAGTGTGATGAGGCAAGGCGCAGGGAAAGCTGTGGAGCCACAGGTGTGTTTGGCGAGCTGGAGTCCTCTCTCTGGACCTACCTCGCTAACACACATCAAACACACCTACACATACAAAATGAGTCCATCCGGTGAGAATAATAAAAGCTTTCATCTTATACTCTGAAGAAACACAGTGAAGCCACTTTTTTTCAGATTATACCTTCTGAAGACTTTGTATCAAGTACTGCTTTCAGCAGGAATTCTTAATAGAGGTGTAAAACATAATATATATTAAATACGAGCGAGACTTTCCAAAGATATATTCATTTTTTGTGTACTGAGAATTTTAAGTGGACATTTGTGTGTCTTTTTATTATGAGTGAAAATTGTGAATGCTTTGCTTCAAAGGCTAACAAAAGACACTTTTTCACATTTTCTATGCTCCTCAGTTATGACAGCAAAGCTAGATGGAGGGGCCATCAGGAATTAACTAGTGACTCACCTGCCAAGAGCATGTGATATTTATTCAGTTTAGAGTACCTACTGTCAGTTTACGACAGGTAAGGTAAACTAGAGAACTCTAAAAGTCAGATGATCCCCTGTTAGCAAGCATTTGGTGACACTGGGGAGGAAGAACGCCTTTTGAACAGGAAGGGACCTCCAGTAGAACCACTCCCAGGGAGGGACTGCCATGCTTGACCAATGAGGAGTCAGAGGACGAGAAGAGCAGAAAAGAGAGACAAAACAGTCTATCGCAGCCTTTGCTAACACAGTTCCCCAATTTCCTCAGTCACAAAACCCTGCAGACCAGATGGCATCTATCTGGGAATGTCTGGTCGCTAGGGAAGAATATATGTATTCCCTGAACTGGTTGGCAGAGTGGTTGCTGCTGGTAATCGCTGTGTAAAATCAGTCATGAAGAGGGAGCTGCACCAAAAATCTCCTTGTGCTGGCTTTGCTAGGTGTCTTCCATGCAAACAACTGCTGCAAACTGCTGCAGTCTGCTGGTGAACAAATCGATTACAAAGAGGTTTTCAGCGAAGCACTGTTTACTCCTTTGCACCAATTTCACCTAGTGACAGCAAGCAACTGCCAACTAGTTTGTGAATACACATTTTTCCTTAGTAAATGGTGCTTACCAGGAGGACAGTCGCTGACTGGTGTCAAAGCATACTTGTCTGTAGTTTTAGCAGTTGATTTCACATGCAGCAAGTTGGGGAATACTCACTTTTCCCTGGCGACCAGTGGTTGCCAGGCAGTCACCAACTGGTCTCTAGCCCTGGGCGACTGGTGCCTGACTTTTTGCTTTTGATATACTATCTACCTTTACAGCCCAGCAGGACTATGGTTAAATCACTAGACACTTCCACCACTTTCACAGGCTGTAGATTCACCGCAAGGGAAGCAGAATGCAGGTGAAGTAAAATAAAAACCCTGGCTATAGAAAGACGACATAAGTGTCTTTGCTGGAAACTAATAATTATCATTTGCTCTTGATACTAATTAGTTAGAGTTTTCTAATTATTTTTTTGACTGCATTTACAGTTTTCTAAAGTTGTATACACATCAGCAAAACATATTATTGGTGATTGCACACATTTCAAGTGATGCAGTTTTAATCTGAAGACAGATCTTCGCTTGTATTCACAAATCAGATACAGACATACAGACTGAAATAGTCACAACTGTCCGCACACATTTGCAAATAATATTGCTTCAATAATATCCCCAAAGCGCTGCACAGTAATAATATTAGTAATGGCTGTCATATAATAGAATATAATAAAAACTGTCTCTTTATCTCCAAAGTATTTTATGAAGCTGAGTTATAAAGTGGCTCATATATCTGTTGTAAAACTCATAAATTCAGCAAAACATAAAACATAGAACCAAAGCAATAACATAAAAAAAATCACCAGCAAAACAATGGCAGTAATAACTAACAGAGTATCATTTCATCTAAACAAGTCTATAAAAGTGAATTTCAAGCAGCTATTAACAGATTATAATCAATCTGCTAGTTTGAGCTCGCTAACAGAGCCACGGGGGAGGCCTGTGTGCTGTGCTTTCATAGAGTTAGAGCTCAGAAGAAACAGATTTTGAAAAGCGTTATTAAAATCAAAGCAACAGAGGCCTCAATGGAGAAACTTTTCCCATAATGCAACTCTGCAGCCTCTTTCATTAAACCCTGCCACCCTGCGAACTCCGCTTCTTTTATACCCCGCTACTTGAGTTTGTGACTCATGCCTTCTGTTAATAATGTCACACACTTTCGTTTCCCTCCGGGGTTGCAGAAGATTTCACACAATTGTGAGGTGAAAGATTGGCGTATTGCTCCTTTAAATGCCCATCCGGAGCTTTAAAAGTAATCAGTCTTGTCTTCAAATCCATCCAACAAATAGGCAATCCACTTGAGCTGTTAAATTTTAAAGATATGATGATACAGAGTCTCAAATTTTTCCTCACTGCAGTTTTACTCCCTGGCCCCATATTTTGACATTTCACTGAGTATAACAGAGCAATAGAACCAGAGTATTCGATTAAATAACCCCATAAAAATACATGCACGTGTTTGTATGTCAGCTAATATCACAGCCAGAGCTGGGATGGTGACGACAATCTGCAAAGCTCCTTTTTAAATTAACCCAGAGTTTCCATTTCTCGATGTTGGATGTAGAACAACAGCCTGTTATTCGTTTTTTTGTGTAGCTTTATGTGTACAGACTGCGTGCACATTTGCTTGGCAAACAGAAGGTTGCAAGTTTGATTCCAGCCAGAGTCACAAATCCCTTCGGGGTTGCGTCAGGAAAGGTAAAACCCAAACCAAACATGTTGAGCTACATGCTATGTTGTTGTGAGCAGTTCAAAGTAGCTCATGTGTGCAGTCATTGAATTCCCCATGAGTTACTCCTCCTGTTGCATGTGTGCATATGCACTGCATACCTTGACAACATGCGGTCTGAAAAGTGATGCCGCTGTAGAAATGTCTAACGGCCAGCTGGGGGCGACTTTATATGAGTGTATAAAAGTTTGCAAGCAACTGATGCTAATGTTCACTTCATTTATCACCTCATTAAACACTTTCCTGGTGAGTTTATGGTCTCAATCTCTGGTTTCACATCTTATTATTCACAATATTTTTTGTAATTATCTTCCCAGTTGGAGTCAAATAGATGATTAAACAGTTTATGCTTCAGATCTGTCCCTTCAAAAATCCAAGATGGCAGCAGCCAAAACACACAGCTCCATCCATCCATCTGTCCGTCCATTTTCTGCCACTCATTCGGGCTTGGGTCTTGGGGGCAGGACACTAAGCGCCAGCCCACCCTCTACCCAGCTGCTTCCTCCAGCTCTTCCCTTGAGATGCTGAGGCCTTCTCAAACCAACTGAGAGACATAATGTCTACCAAGTGTACTACTTCTGCTCCACAGTCTTCTTCTAGTGGGAACTGCCTGAAATCCCTCACCCAGGAGATGTTCAGTAGGCAGCCCTATCCAATGCCTGAACCACTGCAGCTGGTTCCCTTTGGGTGAGGATCTTGGTCTACTCCTCCTTATCAGTCTCCACCCTCTGGAGGAAGATCATTTGCTGCCCCTTGTATCCGCAGCCTTATTCTTCTGGTCACCAGTCATAGATGAAAGTGGGAACACTCAACTCGACAGATAAATATTGGACTCTTGGTTTTTCTTGAAATTCTGGAGATTAAAAATCTCTTTTGTAAGAGCAGCCTGGCCTGACAACGGTGGCAATAAACAAGTATGTTTGGTTTTATTTCTGCAAGAGAAGCCAGAGCTGCCAGAGAAAAGGGCCCTGCCTGCTTTTGAAACTAGGACCCTCTTGCTGTGAGCCAAGAGTGCTAACCAATGAGCCGCGATGCTGCCAAGCTGCCATGTATTCCAAAAAACAAGAGAAATGCAATATCATTGATAGAGAGCTTCCCCCAACTCTTTGCACGTGCAGGAAGTGTTACCCCACCCCCCCAAAAAATAAAATGCACAGAAATGCCAAGGCTATTTAAACTTTTGCAGAAGTGTTTGGGTTTGTGTCAAACATAGTAACGAGCTGACTGAGAAAATTTATCTCCAGGTCCTTAAAAGAAAAGAAAATACAATTTCAGAAGGCTGTCTTCTGTCCAGAATAAAAAAAACCAAAAAAACAATCCTGCTGGCGCAGAAATACTGCTGCATGCACGTCTTCCTTTTTTTTTTTTTTTTTTTTTTTTTTCTTTCGCTTTACATTACTCTCTTCTGATCTGCCTGCAGTGCATATGTTAACATGGTGTAGTTGTGGAGGTCACAAACACTGTCCTTGCTATGGAGCAGTTAGAGAGACAGACATAGCACGAGCAGGCTTGGACGTCCTCACCACCAGCGCAGATGCCACTAAATAAAATATTTCATAATCCTGCCCAAATCCTCTAATCACCATGACAACAGGCAGCAGGGAGCCAGAGAGTGGTGGTGGTGATGGTGTGTGGACCCCCCTCCTCCTTTCTTTTCCCTCCTTTTCCCTCTTTTAACCAGACTTTGGCTCCACACTGTGAGATTGTTTTTCTTAATAGAAGCTGCGCTGTTTTATGATCACCCAAAGAAGAGATCATCGCATTGATTTTCAGGAAAGTGTTTAAAGTAGAACACTCACTTTTTTTACCCTAACAGGCCACTGTATAGTGTCTCAGTGACCAGCTGCAAACTCCTGAAGAGGAGCATCAAGTTTAAATTGAATTACTGCAGATAGAGTGCTGTCAGAGTCCAGAAGGTACAGATATTCACACAGTGAAGGCCTGCTGGGTTCTGTATGGTGATAGGATAATGGAGGTGATGACCTCACAGGGTGAAAGGACCTGTTGCCTGGAAACAGTGTGGATAACAGCAAGAGACCAGGGGGGTAGTCATATCGCTGGTGTGTGGGTGCGAGTGTGTGATATCGACCAGTGTTGCCAGGTAAGGGAGATGATGACAGTGGTTTAAAGTCAAGTTTAAGTGTATCGATCTCACTCACGTGTGTGTGTGTGTGTGCCACTGATATCACAGCCCACACACACACCGGTCCAGCACTTCCCACTGCGACATGGATTTCCCTGCGTTTTCCTGCTTCTTCCTTCGCTCATTTGACGGTGTGTGCCAAACATAAATAATTAACTCCTTCTCCTCTCTGTCTCCCTGCAGGTATTCGGCCCCAGATTATGAACGGGCCTATGCACCCGCGCCCTCTGGTGGCGCTGCTGGATGGGCGCGACTGCACTGTGGAGATGCCCATCCTCAAAGATCTGGCCACCGTGGCTTTCTGTGACGCTCAGTCCACGCAGGAGATACATGAAAAGGTACACCGTCAGATTTCAGAGGGGATTTAATTGACTTTGAACGGGGCATAGTTGTTAGTGCCAGTCTGACTATTTCAGAAACTGGTTATCCGCTGGGATTTTTCCACACGGCGAGCTCTAGGGTTAACAGAAAATGCTCTGATACAAAAACTATCCAGTGAACTGCAGTTCTTTGGGCGAAGTCTTGTTGATTCCAGATGTTAGAGGAGAATGGCCTCGAAGCAGATGGGCTGCAGCAGCAGAAGACCACACCGTGTGCCACTCCTGCAAGCTAAGAACAGGAACAGGGGCTGTAGTTCACACGGACTCGACAAAATAGGACAGTAGATGATTGGAAAAAATGTCACGTGGTCTGATGAGTCTCAGTTTCTTTTTGGATAGTAGGAATTTACTGTAAACAAGATGAAAGCATTGAGCCATCCTCCCTTGTATCAGTGTTTCAGGATGCAATAGTGTTGGCACACTTTGGGACCAGTACTCAATAGTATCTGAGTATTGCTGTTGCTGGCCATGTTAGTCCCATTACACAAATTTCAAATCATCTCAAACTGGCCTTTTGAACTTGACAATAACCAGAGCTCAAACAAGCCATGAACCTTTGGTTTCCCAACACCTTGTCGAATCTGTGCCATTCTGAATTAATGGAGTTCTGAGGGCAAAAGTGGATCAAATCCAGTATTAGCAAGGCACGCTCACTGGCCTAAGTGGCCATTGTGTCTATTATTATTATATTATAATGTATTTTATATTATTATGTTCTAACTGAATAAAGAAGCCCAACATTTTCCATTTCTTTACTTAGAGATTTGACTCTTCCTCCTCATAATTTCCATATTTTGACATTTAACAGTTTTAAGATGCACTACATATTAGATTTATGTCAGACCAATTATTGACGTTTTCTTGCAAGGTGATGCCCCTCGCTGTAACACTTGTAGAAGCCCCAGTGGCAGTATCTGCAGGAGCACTGACTGTGATACTGACACAGTGTGGACTTTTAATGTTTTTCTTGAAATATTTGCTCTCAGTCGAGTGCAGTAGAATCATCTCTTTCCTCCCTCTCCGTCTCCTCCTCTCTAATGTTTTAATAATATTTCAGCCCACTGGCTTGTTCCACTCTCCCAGTTCAGCTATAATGGTTTCATCACTGACTCTAATCCCACTGGGTGCTGAAGTGCTGCTTTGTTAAATAAGGACGAGGAGGAGGAGGAGGAGGCGGCTGGTAATAGAAATGCAGTATAATTGTTCTCAGCCAGAGTGGGTGAAACATTTGTCTTATTTTACTGTCTATGCACTGGAGCCAGCGAGCAGCAATTTTACAGTCCAAGCTGGAGGGTTTGTGTCTTCACGCTCACAAAGAGGAAAGGAAGCCTTCCAATTCATGCCATGTCAGTTTCAGAGAAAATGCTACCATATTTCAGTTGTTGTAAATGTGTAATGAAAAATGGGTCTGATTGAATTTGTTGAAAACATTTATGCTTAAAAAGAAACCAAACGGTTGATATTTCACCTTATTTTCACCTTACAGACACACACACGACACACAAAAGCGTCCAGTAAGACATTATGAATACATTTCTCACAGAGGATCCACCTGGGAGTATAGATGCTGGCAACGGTCCCATGACTGTAACTGCGCAGCAGAGGTTAAACACACAAACACACACACACCCTCCGACAACCTCACTACAAGAGCTGAAGCAGTGTTCACACACGTGCACATAAACAAACTCTTAGGGTGCAAACACAAGCATGCTGCCGTCTCTTTCTGTGACTGCCTGGAAGTGAGCAGATGCAGTGTTTGAGTTATGCTCCACTTAAAGACTCCGTACTAAACTGTAGCTCTTGAGCTCTCAATGTGCAACTGCAAGCCTGCCAAAAACACCTCGACTTCTGCCGAGCACGCGTTAAAAGGAATTTATTAGAAAGTACTTCTGGCGTATTCCCTGGAACAGTGCCGTCCTTGAAAGGACAAAGAAGATCCTTTGGATTTCTGAAGATACAAAGTGGTGCGCTTTAAAAGTGTCTTTGACGTCATTATAAAAGTAACTGCAGCTGATATTCTATTGAAAAGTGATCACTTTTGCAGATATAATTGAGAAAAAGATTTTATGTTGGAGAAATGTTAGTTAATTTAGTATTTTTAAGCTTTCGGTTGACAAGTGTTAGGAAAAGTAGGGCATTAAACAAAGATGTTCAGCTATAGTCTTAAAATATATGAGCAGTAAATGTATTATTTAAAAAATTGATCGTGCTTGACTTGATGTGTCTTAGATTTTCTCTGTTCTCTGTATTGTTGTAGGGTCTTTACCATACAATATAAAGCATCTTGAGGCAACTGCCGCTGTGATTGGGAGCTATATAAGTAAACTGAAGTGAATTGATTTGTTCTTTACATTCATCCCTCCATCAACTCCATCTTCACACTAGCTGCCGATCAGCAATCCTTTTTCCCTTTCCGACACAAAAACTCAACAAACCCAAGTCCAAAATTCAAAACTTTCTTCTGAAGCCCCAAGCCTGTGATTGCATAACAAGGTGCTTAAAGTGCAGAGGAAAGTGGTCAAATAACTGATTGAAGTTTGCTTCATTGTTGTAGTGAAATGGCTTTTGGAGCTAGAAGCAGCTGCAGGTGATTAACTTAGCTTAGCTTGTTGGTTTAAAGCCAACAATAAGCCTACCGGCACCTCAGAAGCTATGGTCATGTGAAAAAGGAACTACACCCTCTCTCTGTTCTAAGATTTTACAGATTAGGACAGGAATGAAAAGTCATCTGGTTTTGAGTAGGTCATGCAATTAGGTAAATATAACCTGGTGTGAGCAACAGTGCGTGATGTGTTACACAGAAACTAACTTGTTTGGAAGGGTTGCCAGGAGAAAGTCCCTTGTCTCTAAAGGAGCACGGCTTAGGTTTGCAAAGTTCATCTTAAAAAAAACACAAGACGTCTGGAACAATGTTCACAGTGGAGATGTTTGACTACAATGCACAGTACCAATTATAAAGAAAACAAATCAAAACACTGAATTTCAGCACAAATAACTCGTACAAACGGTGAAGCATGGTGGTGGAGGGGTGATGATTTGGGTCCTGGTCACCTTGCAGTCTTTGAGTCAACCATGAACTCCTCCTTATACAAAAGTATTCTAGATTATGTGAGGCCATCGTGTTAAAACTGGGTCATGCAACAGGACAACAATCCCTGAAATGGCTGAAATAGAAAATAATCAAGATTCTGCAATGACCTGGTTGAAATGTGTGACATATTTATCTAATTTTAAGACCTGATATGGGCCAGCTGATTTGTCAGTGCATCCTGATATATAAAACCTTATGTATCAGAAAGAGGGTGCCGTTTCTTTTTCACATGACTGTAAGTGGCACACGCTTTCATTTGGCTAAAGGAGAGATATGTTGGGCTTAGTTTAGTGTAAAGACTGAAAACAGAAATATTCTTCTTCTCACCTTTCAAACACAACTGCAAACATATTTCAAGTTTAATCTCCACACAAATTGAAATGGATTGCAGTAATCACGATCCTTTGATGTGTTTAAATGCGAAGGAGCACGTGATGTATCAGCTCAGAGCGGCACTTTTTTAAACAGCCATGAATACCACAGAAAGAAAACGTAATTTTTCTCACAGTTTCCACTTCATGTACACTCAGCTTGTATCCCTGTTTGTCCTTCTCCAGCTGGCCCGCTTTACTCGAGTAATGAGAGCGATGCACGAGGAGAGCTTTAACCTTGAGTTTAGCACCCAGCCCTTCCTTCAGATAGCTCCACTGTGAATGCTCTGTGGAAATTCACGGCTGCGCTGTTCTGGCTCGGCTAGGGTTAATTTAGTTAGCAGGATGTGAATTCAGACCGGTTACTTAACAGCCCTTGGCTTGCAGAATCTACTTGTTTATGCTTTGTGGGTTTCTCAGCAGCTGTCAGTCTACTTTATTGTCCTGCCTGCATCCATTCTAACCTTGTTTGCATACAGTTTGAATGGATGTGTTGTGACAAAAACCAGCTTTGGCAAGCACTCATTGTACAGTAAACACAAAGGCAATCACTCATATTTTAGTGCACATATAAACAATCCATTTGCATTTAGATGAAGAATAGCGGACATAAACTTTGGGAAGATGGGAGGTAGCGAGAGCACGCATATTCATGTTGGCTGTTACAGAAGAGCCATCTGAATATCAGTGCCGGGTTGAGGATGATTAAGAACAGTAATGACATTGGGGTAGCAATATAAATGCAGATGAAAATGTTCAACTAATAATGGCTGTGGACATAAGCAGTGATGATGATGAGGCCTTATCCTCTCTGATGTCCCCCAGGTGCTGAATGAGGCCGTAGGGGCCATGATGTACCACACCATCACCCTGACCAGAGAGGACTTGGAGAAGTTCAAGGCGCTGCGCATCATCATTCGCATCGGCAGCGGCTACGACAACATCGACATCAAGGCTGCCGGGGAGCTCGGTGAGACTGAGGGACAGATGCACACGAAAGATGAGCGTTGCGAGCAGGGCGGCTCAGGCGCGGAGCGTAATCACGCGGCGTGAATAATGAAGGAGCCTATCTGCTCGTGTGGCTAGCTCATTCACTACAAAGAGAAAACATAAAGGATGATTCATCAAGTGGAAAATATGCATCGCGGAGGAGGACCAAATCAAACTCTGCTCGCGATGTTTACGCGACACATATGTACAGGAGTTTACTGTAAACAGTAGATGTAACAGAGCTAATTTCACATGCAGAGCAGCTGCTCCGACTGATATCAAACTCTCCCTGTGATTCCCATTTGGCCCCGTCGGCATATGTTTGGTATGAGAACAGGATTTGTGTGATATCCTAATTATTGTCATTTGCGCTCCTATATTTCAGTACGCTGCCAGTCTTTTGGTGGGCATAATTAGCAATTAGAACGATCCTCTTATCATTCATATTTCAGTTTTATACACAGCGGGATTTTATTCTGTAGTAAGTCATAAAGACGGAGAAATATCCTGCCATTTATTTCGTAAAATAAAATACTAGCAAATGGATCTCTCTCTCTCTCCAAAGCAGTGACAGTAATCTGTGAAGCAATATTGTTACAGCAGTAGTCGACTAAATTGCTATCTCTCCTTGTCCAGGCATTGCAGTGTGTAATATTCCCTCAGCGGCCGTAGAAGAAACAGCAGACTCGACGCTTTGTCACATCCTTAACCTGTACCGGCGAAACACCTGGCTGTACCAGGCTCTTCGGGAGGGCACGCGGGTCCAGAGCGTGGAGCAGATCCGGGAGGTGGCGTCAGGAGCAGCCAGGATCCGAGGAGAGACGTTGGGCCTGATCGGATTTGGTAAGTTGCTTGTTTTGGGTTTTATTGCAGAAAGCGTGCAGAGCTGAAAAGTGCATATTGAATGATTAGCCACAGCATTGAAACCAATGATACAGACCACCTGTCAAAAAAACCCACAAATATTTTCGAAATCTGTCAAAAACATGTTTAAAACTTAAAATTATATTGTTATTTATTAACCACAAAACAAACAGAATCCAATTCTCTGCATAACATTAGACCTGTTATTTGTTATTTGGCATCTTATTTAAAAAAAAAGAGTCTACTTTTCTACTTTTATGTAAATACATATTGAATATTCACAAATAACAATGACAATTATATTTTAGGTTTAAAAATATCGTTTTAATTAAAGAGCTTGGACATACTGATAGATTATTCATCACAGATTCATTACAAAATAATTTTTGGTAATTACCAGTACTGTTAGTGCAACTTTGGAACAATTCTTGCATTAAGTTTTGGTCTAATACATTTGGTAAGCTCTGTAGGTCAAGTAAATAACAATGATTATTTAGTTACAACTGCAAAAATGCTGAAAAACTTTCATGTTGGCTCTGAAAGAGAAGTAAAAAAACACATATCCCTCTATAACTGGAGAACGTCGTCCTCTATCCACTGCCCAAAGCAAATTCAGTAGACACATGAGCACCCAAACTTTAAGAAAGGTGGGCTGGTTGGATGAACCTTAACCCGAGATGAGAACAGACGTCAGTGTGATTCTCCGGGCAGTGTTCGACTGGGAAACCTCGAGTTCCAGCATTTGTGTGGATGTTCTTTGACACATACTATCTATTTGTCTAACAGTACCAAACTTCTTCATAGCTAGTGTATTCCCCAAGGACACTAGCTTCTTTTAGCAGGTGCACCCTGCCTCACTGCATAATTTTATAGAACAACTTGCCTAGATCCCACCACAATGTGCGTCTTACACAGATTAAAGGATCTGCTTCCTCCTGTGCATGACCCATCAGGACACCTTCAGAGTCTGATATTATATAATAGGCACTGAACACAAAGTATAGCAGAAGCTAATGATAATATTTAAATGTCTGACCTGAATTCCTATCAATACATTAAGCAGCTGCCGACACATTTCACTAACACCTATTAAAAGTAAGGTTAGTTGATGCTCTTTCTCCTCTCGTGGCCGCCTCAGGTCGTTCAGGCCAGGCAGTGGCCATGCGGGCCAAGGCGTTTGGCTTCAACGTGATCTTCTACGACCCCTACCTCCAGGACGGCTTGGAGCGCTCGCTGGGCGTGCAGCGAGTCTATACTCTCCAGGACTTGCTCTACCAGAGCGACTGCGTCTCCCTGCACTGCAACCTGAACGAACACAACCACCACCTCATCAACGACTTCACCATCAAACAGGTGGGGGGACCGGGAAATTCTGACATGAGGTAAAGGGAGATTGTCTCGCCTTGGCAGGAGCGCTTTCTCCTTGAGGCTGGTAGGACAGCTTCAGACCAGCAGCCGAGTCAGCCAGCTTTGGGTTTATCTAGACTGCCAGCGCTCCTTTGTTGGCAACTTAAAATAACAGGCTGTTAAAGCGAGCTTTTAATGAGTGCTAGGATCAAGCAAAGAAACACAGGTGTTTGGACAATCTCTGAATTCTGATTATATATTTGGGAGTGGATGGTGGTGGAACATGATTCTGAGTTTTTTTTCTTTAGAGTGGTGGGTGGTGGAGGCACAAATCTCTGTGTCAGGAAGGGGCGTAAAAATCTGTGACAAATCAAATATGCGGATCCATCTGCATCTGTAAAGTGGTAGGCAGGGGGTGTTAACATAATCAGGCTGTTCTTCCATGTTGTTTCTGTCCTTTTGTAGCTTTCTAGTGTCTCCCAAACACTGCCAGAGTATATGTGAGTATGTGGGTGTAGGAGCATGTGCAGTCAAAGTATGGTCTGGTGCATGTTTTTCACAAACCATATACAGTACATTTATAGGACAGAAAATATATTTTTATTTTTTAAATGCTAATGAAATTAAATAGTTCTGACCCAAATAGAACACAGTAACTTGACTTTCTTATATATTTAATAAACTGTTTTTTAGCAGTATAACACATGTCTTGTCAAGTTTTTGTCTCTGTAGCACTAAGAATACAAGAAGCGCCTCTACAGTCTTTTCCTGGTCACTGCTGCCACCTATAGAACTTAACCTGTACTGCAAACGTACAGAAGCGCATATTAGTACTTGTGTTTATCTTACAGAAACAAAAATTGAGCTGTTTGATCTTAAGCATTATCATGAATGCAGCCAACTTGCACATTTGTCATATTTATATGGTTCAGATCATTTAAAGATTTTAATATTAGACAAAGTTCTCCTTAGTAAATCAGAAAAGCAGTGTTTAAGTGATGATTTCCACCCCCAACCCCCAGTCTTTTCACTAGACACACCCACATCTGATTCCTGCCAGTTCTGCTGAATCAAGAATCACATAAATAGAACCTGTCTGACAAAGTGAATTAGGCAAAAAAATCTAAAAAAAAAAAAAAAAAAAACCTCCCCCAAAACCCCACACATCACACCATGCTCTGCAGAAACTCTCACTCGGGCCACACTCTAAAGATAAAAACTCAGAATCATGTTCCACCACCATTCGCTCCCACATCTTGCAGTCTGGAAAGGGTTAAAAAGCCATTTCTAGGGCTTTAGAACTCCAGCGAACCGCAGAGAGAGTCATTATCCACAAATGGAGAAAATTTGGAAGAGTGGTGAAACTTCCCAGGCGTGGTCAACCTACCTAAATTACTGCAAGAATAATTTTGAAGAGAACCCAGGACAACATCTAAAGAACTGCAGGCATTGTGTGCCTCAGAGTTCATGATTCAACAATAAGAAAGAGACTGGGCAAAAAAAAAGACATCCATGGGAGACTTCAAGGAGAAAGCCACTGCTTACCAAAAAGAATGCTTGCGAACAAACATCCTGATGATCCCTTTTTGAAAGGTTTGAGTCCCACTCAATAAAAGAACCATCATAGCAACAGTCAAACATGGTGGTGGTAGTGTGATGGTCTGGGGCTGATTTGCTGCTTCAGGACCTGGGTGACTTGCTGTAGTAGGTGGAACCATGAATTCCTTCCTCTGCCAGAAAATCCTGAAGTGGAATATCCAGCTATCAATTTAAGCCCTGCAGCTCATGCACACTTGGGTTATGCAGAAGTTCAGTGATGTGAAGCACATCAGGAAGTCAACCTCCGACTGGTTTTGCAGTGGCCGGGTCACAGTCCAGACTTAAATGTGATTGAGGTGTTTTGGAATGACTTTAAAAAGCCTGTTGATGTTCAAAAATCCTCCAATGTGGCTGAATTAAAGCAATCCTGCAAAGAAGAGTGCACCAAAATTCCTCCACAACAACGTGAAAGACTCAATATCAGTTATCACAAACACTCGATTGCAGGAATAATTTTTTCACATAGGAGTCAGGTAGATTTTTTACCTTAATAACTGAAATCATCACATAAAAGCAATTGAATTTGAAGGCATCGGTGTCATTTACGTGTCCCGTTTTATTATTAACAGAAGCCTTGTTTTTGCTTCCCGTGCAGCATTGAGCCAGTGACAGCAGCCCTCTGTGTGTGCCATCACAAAAGCACGCATGCTGTTATTTGTTGAAGTGAGACATTTTTATCGAGAGATGAACACTGAATGCTGCGCTGCTCTGTGTGTAGATGCGTCAAGGTGCTTTCTTGGTCAACTGTGCACGTGGGGGTCTAGTGGATGAGAAGGCTTTGGCTCAGGCCCTGAAAGAAGGAAGGATACGGGGCGCCGCCTTGGACGTCCATGAGTCAGAACCTTTCAGGTGCTTTCAGCATCATCCTTAGTTTATAAGTTCAGTTCAATAGAAATAATGTTTTCTTCCTCTTGTATTTAACTTCCCCGTTTCTGTCTTTATTTGCTGCTCAGCAGTTTTTCCCAAGGTCCGCTAAAAGACGCCCCCAACTTGATCTGCACACCCCACACTGCCTGGTACAGCGAGCAGGCATCGCTGGAGATGAGAGAGGCCGCTGCCACAGAAATCCGCAGAGCCATAACCGGTACCGACACGTCTTAGATGGCACACATTCCCACGCTCGCTCTCAAATTTCTCATTTCTCTGCTCACCATAGCTCAATCTCGCCCCGACACAGGCCGTATTCCCGAGAGCCTCCGAAACTGCGTCAACAAAGAGTTCTTTGTTACCACGGCGCCTTGGGGAATGATAGAGCAGCAGCAGCCTCAAGTTCACCCAGAGATCAACGGTGCCGCCTACAGGTAGGAGGTGGATTTATGTGAGCCCAGCATAACGCAGAGATCACCTGTCATTTTGAGCGCCTGCAGTAGTGAGGTTTAATACGTGGGGGAGGGGTAGCTTAAATATTCATATGTGTGTTTGTAACAATTCTGCATAATAGGCTGGGTCCTAGTTTTTGTGGCGTATTTATACGTAGAACTTGGCCCAAATTAATGAATCCCATGTTAAGTTCTCAGTCTCTATATTGTCTAAACCAGACTGAACTGCTTCTCTCACACAGCCGAGTGAACCAAACCATGGTACAGGCCATAGCAACGGGGGGAATGCAGGACAAATTATATACCTAATTCCCAACCAGGTAAATGAATACCATCACTGCTGGCCAACAGGCCAGGGCAAATGAATAACATCATGAATAAAACCCCTGTGAAACCTGTAGCCTTTTTCTGCCTCTCACTCTAACCTCCCTGTTCTGTAACTGTACCCACTCTACCCAGCATCCCATCGATTCCCCCGGCTCGCCCTCCCCTCCCTGAAGTAGTGGAAAGCAGTACACAGGGTCACTCTAATGTTTGATGTTTTGTTTTGTTTTTTGTAAGGAAGTGGTACATCTGTAGTTATGTATGTGGACTGAGTAGAAAAAGGCGCCATTACTCTTACAGTTCACGAGGGAAGACTGAAAGCAGGAAGTTGGGGGGAGAATAAAAGTTCTAGAAAGGGATTTGGCGGAGAAATCTTAATTTATAATATTTATTTGTGATTTTGTTTGCAGTGAGCGTTTTCCCCCCACATTTCCCCGCCCTATAATAAAGGATCAATTCACCCAAACTGCTGTATTTATTTTTTCTGGGAGGAGCTATAACCAGTTCACTGAAATCTTAAATCCTAAAATCTGATCAAATAAAAAAGGTTCACACTGCAGGTAAAAGTGGACACAAATCTAATTCTTTCTTTTTTTTTCAGAACAGCACCAAACACACAGAATCAGATATTTTCCAGTTTAATTTAGGGCCATTTCCATATGTGTTTTGCTACGCGGTGAGCACAGCCAACACTAAAACCTGCCATAAGAGGTAGTCAGCCTGCTCTCATCAAGTCTGTGATTGAATGAGGTCAAGTTGGCAATTACATGAAATCTATTTCCATCTACAGAGAGAAACTCACATTTAAATGTTACTGTTATCTCAGGCATGAGATATGAGGCTATTTAGTGTTCCTGTTTGCTACAGTAGTTTTGTTGTTCTATGTTACATGCCTACGTTTAAATTCTGTTTTATATTTATTCTAGTGCTGTCAGTGTTAATCTCGTTAAAATGACGTTAACGCCATAACCGCATTAACGCGATTAACTCTCTGTTAGTGAGTTAACGCAGATCGCCCCGTGCGTGGGGCTGCATGACGTCAACGCGTTAGCGCGGTTAGCTCGTTAACGGACGTTAATGCGTTTATGGCGTTAACGTCATGTTCGCGAGATTAACGCTGACAGCACTAATTTAATCTTTAATTTAATCTTTAATCTCACACACACAACCGATTAATTTAACTGAATGGATCACACACTCACCTCAAAAATGGTTGTTTTTGCATTCTGGACAATTCCCGACAAGGTTTAGCCACTTTTTTTTTTTTTTTTTTTTTTTTTTTAAAGAAGCTGGATCTGATTACATCCATATTGAATACTAAGGCTCTGCAGTGTGAACGCAGCCTATCTCTCCTGTTTTGTTGTTGTCATGGGGTTTTTGTTTGTTTGTTTGTTTGTTTGTTTGTAGTTTGGGCGAATGACCCTTTTAGTTCAGATAAGATCCCCTGACATTATCATTTAGAGTTGTGGTCAGAAGTGTACATGCACTCATCATGAGCATGAAAGTCATGGTAATTTGGGGCTTTTAAAGATTTATTTTTCCAGGTTGGAATCATTGTGCATCTTTAATGACTCTTAAAAAAAGCCAAAACAAGAACGTTCCAGTTTAAATTGATTTTGGATTTTCTCTAAGACACACAAAAGTATACATGGTTTTCAGAAGGCCAGTCCAGAAGCGTAATGCTGGAGGTCGTCCTCCTCCGTCATTATTCTATCCAGTTTGTTCGATGTTCTAGCACCACTGGCAGCAAAACAGCTTCAGAGTGTGATGTTGAAAGCCTCACCTTCACTTCTTAAAAGATACCTCACGTCACTGTGGCCAAATAAGATCAATCTGTGTCTCGTCTGATCATAAAACGTTTCTTAAGGAGCCATTCTGCATCCTGTGTGGGCAACGGCAAATTTAAGTCGAGCTTGAAGGTGCCATTTTTTTTGCACAGGAGCTTCTTTCTTGGTCAACGTCTTCTGGGTCCAGTGGGATTCAGCCTTGGTGGTTCCTGGGCTTTTTCTGAACATCCTGACTAATTTGGGTCTTCTTCCAGGCCTCAGCAAAGTGGTGACACAACTGAATAAGTTCTGATCCATAAATGTTGATGCTCTTAATAATCTGCAGTTATTTGGAAATGACTTCACTAGACAATTCCAACTCTAACTGTAGAAATCTACAGTTCTCTTTCTCAGATCTTCACTCAGTTCCTTGGGCTTTCCATTTGCTCCGATCAATCCAGTGAATGATGTCAAACAAATCCTTTCAGATCCCGATCACCAACGACAAATAAACAGCCTTTGGCCTCGTCAAGTTAAAGCTTGGAGCTTCTTTAATAAGTAGAGCCATTGGCACCACTTGTATGCATATATTTATATAGCCCCAAAGTACCATGACATTAATCCCAGGATGATGCTCCTGTACCACTTGTACCATTATTGGACATTTTTAAGCTGATGTTACTCAGTAAGTTCACTGCATATCAGTTGTTAAGTTTCTGTTGGTTTATTTGCATCCTCAGTGCGTCATCGTGCATTACTTATTTCACATTACGTTTTTAATCATGATTTTTTTTTAACATGCAGTTTCATACAGAAATGATCCTGAGTAACAAATATTAGTTTTTTATGGAAAAAAAAGTGTAAAATGTGGAAAAATAACACTTATTAAAAGATTAGCTCCTTAACATATCTGCTGATCACGCTTTATCTATCTCCAGATTTCCTCCTGGCGTGGTGGGCGTCGCCCCCGGTGGGATTCCCGGACCTATGGAGGGGTTGGTTGCCGGGGGAGTTCCCATCGCCCACACCCTGCCCCCTGGCACCCATCCGTCACAGGCCACCTCCCCCAATCAGCCCTCCAAACACGGCGACCCCATGAGAGAGCACATGACTGAGCCATAGGACTGCTGCTGTAGCTGAGAAGAGGAGGAAACTAAAAATTGATGTAAACTAAAAAAACAAACAAACCCAGCGACCTAACAACTCAACCATCCGACTATACGTACGCTTGATTTCAGCCATCCGAACCTACCAGCAGACTGCCTGCCGGGCAACGTTTCACACTTTTTCTTCTTTCTTTTTTTTTTTTGTGAAACCACTAAGTGAGGACAGTGGACGTTAATACACAAATGAGCTGCCACACGGATCTGAAATCTCCCCTCCCTTCATATCTTTTATCTTCATTCCTTCTCGATTTACACAATACTTTTTGTTTTAGTATATTTTAGGGAGATTTCCTCCTGACTTATGGGACACGTTGACAGTAGCCACGTGCAGGATGGAAACCCTCCCCTCAAGCTCAACAGGACGACTCTGTTTCCTTCAGTCGCGCCCATTTCAGCACAAACATACCCTGTGTTTAGTTTTTTTTTTCTTAGACTTTCTTCTTTTTATCCTATATTACTGTGTTTCTGTTCTTCAGTGTGTGAAAATGAACAGATTTACAGTTTTCAGACAAGAAAAGAAAAACAAACTGCACTCCATCTTTGCCGGCTAGAGGCCGCCTGAGTGAAGAGATGGGATGCGGGGCAGTAGATGTGGAAAAATCATCCTTTCAAACCAAAAAGGAGGAAATATAAAGAATAAAAAATGGCAGGCTTTCATGGTTAAATATCGTACATGGACCGCGTCACTTAAATTATGTATTCCTGTTGTAACTTTTCCAAACTCTGCTGAACTGAGGTACTTTTATTTAGTTAAAGTGGCGAACAGTGTCCCAAATATTATCTGTTTGCATCCAAAGGACCTTTGGAGAAAAAGAAAAAAGCTTCTGAAGTATGACAGCTTTTGGAAAAACAAAAACAGCAAATCTCTTACTGACTCAGGAACAATATAATAACCTTCAATTCTGTCCAAAAAGGAATAGAAAAAAGTTAAAAAAAAGAAAATAGGTCTTGATTACTGCTCCTCACGTCTCCACGTCTTTCTCCATTGTGGTATTTTTTATATATCAAATGTACATTTTTTGATGTTCAAGCTTTTCACTCCTGTTAGATTTGTATTGCCTTGTTAAATGTTCATATAATCGTAGTCTGATGTGACCAACCGCGTCCTCTCCTCCTTATAGTTTCTTCCTCCTTGTTTTTCTGCTCTAATGAAAGCCAGCTGTGGCGCCCTCGGAGGCGTCGAGCCCTCTTGGAACAACGGCAGCCACGTTCATTCCCTTTAGCCCCGTGACGTTAGCAAGAGGCGGCTGCTCGCAGATTGTTTGGTTTTTAGTGTGAGTATTTGTATTTGTTTCTTGTACAAGGTGAACATATAGCATACAGTGCAGCTGGAACCAATAAATAAAACTTACTGTTCTGATTGATCGATTGGCTCCGTGGAAGGTTTTTTGGTTTGCTTTTTATATTGTAAGGTAAAGACCTTACTGTTGTACAGTCAGATGACTTTCTATTAGGAAGCACTTGGCAATGGTGGGAAGGAAAATTAACAGGAAGAAAACTGCAGCAGCAGCGCTCTCAGGGATTGCCAGCCAACTGCTACGATCAGGTAGATATGAAGGGGAGAGCAAAGGACACACTGTGATCACGCTACAGTTTTTGTCAAATTTCAACAAAATTGTTTTCTTGATTGTTATGACTGAAGCACGGTAACTGCCGTCACAGTTCCATCACAGCGTTAGATGTATTGCCTGAAACTGCTTTTCCCTAAATCACCGACTGTTCATCCAAACAGTGAACAGTGAAGGGATAAAACATTCAAGTACTATAAAAATTGTCCAAATATCCCTGCCAGTCTCCTCTGGCTGCACAGCTTGTCACTTTGTTCTAGGTTCTAGCCATGGCTCACTTCAATCCATTTATCTTAAGTGCAAAATTCAAATTAGCCCATAATGTATATGCGTTTATATGTATATTAAAAAAAGAAATCTCCCTCTCACCCCCTGGGGGGTGGTATGTTTGTGATAATGAAGCTTGGGCCCTCGATCCGAGTCCTGGGACTTTAATGGGTTCTGCCTTTCTAAGGTTCTGGGATCACGTTGAACTTGACTTTCCACATCTGCTCCAGTTGTTCCTTAAGTTCCTGTTATGTCATTACGGTCTTTGAAATAATTGGGCGGGGGTTCAAATCCCAGTCAGTGCTTGCATCCAGTAATGGTACCCAGGTTAGCCTCCCCCCATGCTACACATGCCACTACCCTCTGATACAGGGGTGTCAAACATAAGGCTCTGATCTAATCCACCAGACCTTATGTGCTCCTTCATATTTGACCACAGAGTTTGACCTTTTAACTGTTTTCTGTAAATTAATGGAAACTTTATATTTGAAACTACAATAACTTAAGATGGACCTTCAATTCACCTGGTTTTAGTTCCACTGGAGGGCGCTGTAACCTGAACACATGACAAAAGCTTCAGAAAGTAGGTCCAATTAAAAAAAAGAAAGAAAAAAAAAATACAAAAAAAGTGACACACTTAAACCCGTGGACATGTTGAGGACATCATTAGCTGATAAATGAAGTGACAGGAAGCGTTTTAGTTGGACATTCAAAAAGGTTCTTTTATTTTTTTTTTCCTTATTTTTGCCCATTTCTTTGTGTTACACTCTGTTTAGCGAAGTCACGCCTAAATCCACAAACCATCGTAGTCACAACTGCAACTATTGCATAAATACAAAGCAACATACAGGTGATGCTCAAAAACGTGTATGACTTGAATGAAACACAAAGAGGTTACAGAGTGCGATGGCGAGAGGAAACAAGATGCAAACACTCACAGCAAAAAGAGAGAGAAAGGAACAACTTTTTTTTCTTTTTCTGTCAGCTTTGGTTTTACGTGGTGAAATCTGTCACTAATCAAATAAAAGTGGGTTCACATGATGACAACAAACGGGCTTTACAGAGGCAGCGATGTCACGTGTACCATGAGGGTGACCTCCACAACACAGGCTGTAAGGAAGGTGGGGGCAAACAGGAACTACAAGACAGCGATTAGACAAGCGTGACTCAGAGTGGGTGGGGGGTGGGGTTATGTCCACACTCACCTGCCCAGAAAAAATAAAAGCACCAGGTTTTAGGCATCCATATGAGGTACTAAAAACCATACGCAAGAAACCCAAGTAAACTTTTTCATTGATGGTTATGATTGGTTCTTTCCTCGCGGCAACGGTGTTTCTGTGCAATGTGTCTTCATCAAGATTGAATCATTAACAAAACCACAAAAAAAAGAGAGAAAATAATATACAGAAAGCTCTTATTAGCTCAAATAAGTTTCCAAACAATAAATATGTAGAATAAATTCATAGAAGATAAAACACACACACACGACTTCAATCAGTCTGAAAAAGGTAAACCAAGAGATCCAACATGAACGTTAGTGCGCTAAAACTTAGTGAGTGTAGATTTGACTTGTGAAGGGAACATCTCCCTTTTCAAGAGCTTCATATGTGACCTCAATTCAAGCAATGATACTGTATTTATATAGAAATGTTTTAATAAATGTGCAGTGCTTAGTATTAAGGATTAAAGTCATTTGTGATTACAGAATCTCTCATTTTTTTCATTAATCTTCTGGAGATAATAAGATTTATTGGCTTTGTCCATGCCTGTTTGAAAACAAAAAGCCAAACAAGCCAACTCTTATCTGGAAAAAACTTGGATGTGCGCTTCTTTTTTTCCCCTGTGCCCATATTGAATGGATATAAAGTATTTGAATCACTGCTGGTATATTTCCTTACACTCTTTTTTTTTTTGTTTGTTTGTTTTTTACAACCACATGCATTTACATCTATGGATAAAGATATTTTTTTTCTTCCTTTACATTTAAAACTCAAATCAAAAATTTGCATTCGTAAATCTTTTTTCTCTCCGTTAGACTCAGGCTGGTCTGAGAAAAGTGTTTGTGTATATCCGAGCGCCTGTGTTTGCCAGAAGAGCAGTAGTGTCTTCTGTCAGGTGGAGGTCTGGTGGGGGCTCGTGGTTCCCTGCCCTCTCCTGAAGATTTTTCACAGTTTGTCCGTGTCAGGAAAGGGGGGGGGGGGGATACTACAACAACAACAACAACAACAACAAAAATCCCCAACTCAAAGAAAAACTAAAAGAGAGAGGATGGGGGAGGAGTCCTGCCCCCCAGCAGATAGCCTCCCTCCACTTCAGCTTCGTCACTCCTCGTCGTCGTCGTCTTCCTCCTCCTCGCCGTCGGACAGCGAGGCGCAGGGGCGGATCTGGCGGTAGCCGTCCAGCCACTTCTCCACCATCTGAGTGACGAGCGGGTGGTTGCGGCGGCGGGAGCTTTTCTGAAGCGCAACCAAAACGCCGCCCTCTGTCACGCAGCAGTCCAGCCACTCCCGCAGGAGCTTCTCCTGTTGCTCTTCATTACCCATCTGAAGGACAGGAGGGGACAGACATGACCATCAGAGGGAGCCCTGTCACCTCACTACAGCCCAAACACCGCTTACTCCTTCTGAACAGTAACTCAGAACAGAATAAGAGAAGCAAGGCTTACAAAGTGACACGGTCCAGACCACATCTACCTGCTGCTGAACTTCCTGAAACTGCTAGTCTGTAGTACAGGTTCTTCCCCCACGGCTTTTCTGTATGTAACACATTTGCATAACGCCTCTAGTGGAGAGTTTTAATACCCACAAACAAAGAATGGCAGCTCCAAGTCTGACATTGTTATTTACTGGCTAGATCTGCATTTGCTAACTCCTCAGATACTTTTTCCTTTCTGCACGTCTGACACCAGAGGAACTGCAGACTGAGTGAATTTCTTTATTATTGGCAGCACCGTCCCTGGAATAGTAATTAAATCCTTAATGTTAAACGCTGTGTGGCTATGCTGCTGTTAGTTTTGATCATTTAACCATTGCCCACAGCTACGTCAAAGCTGTATTTCAGAGGAACCACCGCCACCAGTCCAGTAAACAACACTGGAAGTGGGTCACTGTGTTTTCATACCACTTTTTATGCTGTAGAAAGAACTGAACTTAACTTCAGTGTTACTAATTAGCAAATCTCTGTGTGTTTGTTGCACACATATAGTTTATGGAAGCACCACACTAACCAGCTGATAACAACTCTCCACCCTTTGGTCTAACTGTGGCCATTTCTGGCTCCTCCAACTAACAGCGCTGGCCAAAACACTCACACTGAGGCTCCAAAATCTGGAGTCCAGAAATCATTGGGTAACATCATGATGGGTACATCCATCTTTTAAATACAGTCTAAGCAATTTATTTTGTAGTTTCTAAAAGCAGGTGAAAAGCTAAAAAGAAAAATGGAAAGCATACAGGCGACATCTGTCCTTACAGTCTTTTCCTGTACCTGTAAATGAGCATAATGCAGCCACTTAATAAAGTAGAAAAACACCACGTCTGTTGAGTGCCTTACTTCCTGCGCTGAGAGGAAGTGAATGTGAAGCAGCTTCCTCTCGCTGTCGACCAGAGGCAGGAACGTCACTGTCACGTCATCATCCGTGTTGAGGTTGGCGCCTGCGCCGCGATTGTCAAAGCCATCGTTCTCCATGGCCACCAGCGCTGAGAAGTGGCCCCGCGTGTATCCCAGAGCGATGGGGCTCTTCCAGCAAAAGCTCTGCTCCCACAAAAGAGGCAGGTACACACCTGGAGGGACGTAAAAGACACAAATTCACTATACTATATCTTTTGGTACTGCATAAATATATACTGTACAAATATATAAAAAATAGACTACTACACTACTGCAGCAGAGTCTGAAACGCTGACAAAAAAGGATGCACATCTGTTTACTACTTTTGTGAGCAAACTTAAAATATTTAATTTGAATATTTTGAATTATTTTGGTGTTATGATTCAAGGAGAAGATGAATTATGACGTACTTCCTTTAAATAGAAAACAAAAAAGATCCAAACAACTACTAAGTACACCTCATGATTTAAAGGTTTGTAACAGCGATAACTTGACATAATATTTTCCCCTACGACTTTATCCATCTCTCACATCATTGTGGGGGAATTTTAGGTCACGTTCCTTTCAGATATCGTTTCATTTTATAGAAGTTTGTGGACATTCGTTCATGCACAACTCTCTAAAGATCCCACCCACAACATTGTAGTCAGTTGGAGATTGGCATGGTCTTTTACTAGTCCATTGCAACAGCTTGTGCATTTTCCAGTAGTTCATTTTGCTCAGTTAAGTTCCTAACCGAATTACATAAACTGGAAGTACCATAATAGGAGCTGTTTGACTTCTCCAAAGGCGTTTCAACACTTTCACTACCTCCTTTAGGATAGGATACACTGGGGCTGTCTTTTATGAAAGGATCATTGCGATGGACCATCTGACCATGTATTTTCCATTTCATATCATAATCTGTTTTGTATTTTCAGCAATAACCTGTTAAATGCACAGCTAGACTCTGAAGATCATGCTGCTGGAAGAAAATCTGCTTCTCATCCAGCCTTGCAAGCACTCTCTATGTCTGATCTCTAAATCCAGATTATGAACTAATTTATCAAAGTGTATTCTGTATAATTCCAGGGCATTAGTAAGGTCTGTTTTACTTTGAGTCAGCTGGGATAATTGATGGATGGAGAATATTTTGCTTCAGTCATAGAACTTCTAAACAAGCAGGAGGGAAGGATTTACAATCAATCACTACATAAAACATGATGCATTTAATTTCACACATTTACAAAGTGATTATTGTGATGCCACAATTACAGGGGAATAATCAGCCTTCTTTGGTGAGCGGTGCAGGTTAGTGTCTCAAAAACGAGCAGACCCAATGAGGAAGCTGAGGAAGAGCTTGATGCAAACCTACCAATCAAAATACAGCGCACGCTCACGTTTTACACGTTCCCCTCTGAAAATGCCATTTAGGTCAACAAGAGGAGGCTGAAGGAGGATTAAAATGTGCATGAGGTCCTGAGGACTGAGACTCAGGTGGAGCTCGGGATTTATTCAAAGAAGAGCTGCATTGTTATGAACTAATCCACCATATAAAGCTGAGATCTGTACGTACACAAACACTATTTACAATTATTAATGAGCCGTCTGTCTGTTAATGAATACACTTTTATTTGTTCTAGAAATAGCAGAGAGAAGTCGTTCACTGTGTGCACACTGCTGAGGAAAAATAAACAGCTCAGTTAATTAATTTCTGCTTTGTTTCATGAAAATCCCAGTATTAAAGTAAGTTGGGCTCAGCTTTAAATGCTCAAGTGAAGAGTTTTAGGACAGAGCCAAAGTGTTGGCATTGTACTCACAGTTTTGAGCCATCGAACCAAAATTCCAATTAGGCACTCCTTCTGATAAAATCTCCCCCTCTCAGTCTAAATAAATAAACACTCCTAGAAGCAGCGATCACAACCAGAACAGGCTTTTTTTGGTGTTCGATTTAGGGGAATTTGCAGTAAAACTGCATGCCATGAACATTAGCAAATCATGCTCGAGTGACTGAGATATTTTCCTCTTCAAAGGGAAACTCCTGCAAACACATATGCCAGAAGGTCAGCTGCAAAAACAGCACTATCCACAACTGGCAGTCACAAAACTGACACTGTGCCTCTTTAGTAAATCCAGAAGCTTTTTAATGATGAAAGAAAGCTTTGCACTGCTGCTGACTGTTAGCAAGTCTGGCTCTAGATGTTGACTCGTCTTTAAAATCCAGATTTTTGTAATGAATTGATATTTTTCACAACAACACGGTAAGGATATGTTATAGTGACTTTAGATGCACGTTTTGCCGTCTACCCTCTGCACATTGTAGTTTCAACACAGCAGACACACTGGTGTCACACTGTTGAGGTGATTAGTGTACGGTCATTCAGATTCTCAGCGCACCCCTTTGACAGCTGATATGAGGCATTTGTGTTTAAATGTGGTTGTGTGCATTATAGACAAACATCTCCACTTTGGTCTCAGCCGTTCAAATGACATTGTTCCAGATGTCTTGTGGTTTATTTAGCTCTAACACTGTGAACCCAAGCTCTGTTCTTTTTAGGAGAGAGGTGCATCATCTGACCACTTCTGGGAAGATTGTGGAATTTGTCTGAACACATACCTGAATGCTTCAGACCAGCAAACTGCTAGAACATGTGCTTTTATAGAGGTACTCTCACTCTCAAACTGTCTTTTTCACATACACGACTTTGTTTTACACAAGCTATTATAATCTAGAGTAGGTACTAACTAACCCTCACAAACAAATGTAGAAATAGTTATGAGAACACTGTGTGCTGACATGCATCAGGGTAAAAGAATAGCTCAGCAGAAATTAAAACACTCAAAGTTACCCTGGATTGAAAGCAATGCTTGAATAAATGTCTCACAACAGTCAATGCTGACTTGCAAATACCAGACTGATTATAAAACAAAACAATGCAGGATGACAACAGAGAGTGTCTCATATTTCTTTAGTTCCATAACACACAAAGGCAGCTCTCGCATCTCATGAATACATCTGTAACCAACACCGCTATTGAGGAGCCTGTGTGTTGCTACTCTCCTAGTAACCGCTGTGGTTTTACTGGGTTCACTTGTTCACCACTTTAATTGAGGTACCCCACCCCTCTCTATAGGCGCCCATAAGCACCCCTTCCTCTGTGTGTGTGTGTATGTGTGTGTATACATTGGCTCCTGGCAACAGTAAATCACTGGTCCATCAGGCAGGCTTTACCACAAGCAGTTGGCCCTTACATAGCACTTTCATCATCCCCTGTACAGCATCACTCAGCAGGCAAATTGAATCCAGACTGTTTTTACTGCTAGTTGTAAAGGTGGCCCCCGCTCTCGGTGCTCTCAGGATTGTTTGACTGTTGATGATTTTCATATGTTCAGCTGTATCTGGATGTCTGCAACCACAATATGAATTCTCCGTGCTCCTGTGACTCATCCTGGCATTTTATGTTGTTTTTGTTATTTTGAGCAACATGGAGCAAAATTACCCATTAAATGAAAGACACTAGACTAATAACTGTTGTAAACAATAATTACTGACGGATCAGAGGGGCAGTTATGTCACCTATGAAAGTTATACACACACACACACACACACACACACGTAGGCTGGAACTATTTCACAAAGGAAGTCTAGTTCTACGCCCGCTGGAATGATGCTGAGCACAACAGCAAACAATATTTGACCGAAACGTTATTTCTTGCTCACCTTGAAAACGGGTGTACCCGAGTGTTTCACCACGGAAACTTTTGTAGTACTTTACTCCATAGACGATGATAGGCCTACGAAGTATGTGTGCAAGAACGAAAATGTGGGTCTGTTCCAAGCTGGATCCTGGCTGCAAAAGAAAAAAAAACAAAAAAAACCCCACACACACACAAAGTCAGAAAAATACAAAACAATGCTCTAGGACTCAGGGAAGCGATAAAATGAGGGTTCTTGAATGCAGCCAGGATACTCTAAATGTGAAAACATGGAAAACACTAATTTAATGAGCTTTCACACCCAGATATAATAACAGCCCACCCAAATACTTAGTCAGTGAGGTCACAAAGAGCAGTGAGAAGCAGAGAAGTGCTGATGACAGACAGGATGCACTTTCAGAGGGCATTACAGGTTAAGTATACTGCACCAAGAGCAGTAAAACTTCTTGCATAATTCATGCATTATTAGCGTGTCACGTTTTAAGCACATCAAGCTCCTGTCCTCCATGTTTGTGTGTGAGTGTGTTTACTTCCATGTACATGTACCTGGCTGGCAAGGGACAGTATGAAAGCCCAGTCTTCCTGCCACTGTTCCTCTCGGAGGGAAAAGTGCAGACCAAAGCTTTGGGAATACCACGACTCCCACTCCTTCCAGCGGGTGTAAAACCTGCACAGACACACACAGATACACACGCACACAAACTGTTTAGCCTGTGACATTATTTGACCTCTGTGCAGCAAGGCGTGGGCTTGCAATTGACTACATTCCTCCACGTCTGTCGTGGTTTGGGCTGGATGGCATTACTCATTATATCTAAACAGCAATTATCTCACCAAAAAACCCACTGTTTCTCACAAATAGACGTGAGTCACGCTGGGCTTTGGAGTCAGACTCCGTGCCCCTCCACTCAAAAATGTGTTTTCTTTTTTTTTTTCTTGTCTCTTTCGTGTACAGAACAATTTATGTGAGTTTGACACCAGAAGCCTGCATTCAATTTTCATCTGCCTGAACACTTGCACCTATGAGCATGTTTTGGAACATCGCAATCATTTTGGAGCCACTCGTGATTCAGGGTGCAACTTAAATAATTTCGTGTGGAAGTTTAAAGAAGAGAATGTTTTGGGGGTTTTTCCAATTAAACTAAGAAGATGCAGGAGTCATAACAGATCTTTGAGGACATAAAATAAAAAATAAAAAAGCCCTTGTTTCTTATTTCCAGATCAAAGTCTCTGATCTCTTTATAAGCTGCCAATCTAAACTTAGGATTCGTAGACCCCGGCCTCTAAACCACATGTTCCATAGACACGCTGAAGGAAAACAAAATGTAACTTGACACTTTTGAAAGTCAAGCTTTTGTTTTCCTTCAGTGGTGCACTTGAGCTCAGTCATTTCATGATCCACGAATGTTTCTGTGTAAAAAGGTCAGCTAAGCAAAAAAAAAGGAAACACTGGACGAGACAGGGATGTCTGTCGGCAATAAGTTAAGAGTAAACATATCCCTGTTTATTCAGACTATAGTACTTAAAAAATGTAGCTTTTTTGCCTATTTAAGTTGTCTCCTAACTACTAGTCATTAAAAAGAGCAACATACAAGCTCCAATTTCTGTTAACACCTGTCTAAATTTTATGTTTGGTGCACTGTGTCATTCAATGTAACATAATTTGAATTGATTTAAAAGACAAGTGCAAATCAGCTCGAACTACACACTTAATCCCCGTGGCGTCGCCTTACCAGTGAGAACAGTCGTGCAGACTGTCATGGAGGGTTTTGCGGAGTACTGAGTCCTTGTCATAGATGCCCCACGTAGCCTGCAGCACAGAGTCAAGGAGGCAGTCCCCAGCTGTGCGGTTCCACAGGGCATAAAGTCGACTGTCTAACCTAGTCCCCAGCTCCAAGGACCAGTTGATGATGGGAGACTCCTCTTCAAGTTCTAAACAAGAGGGGAGACGGCAGGATATCTCTTCAAAAATTAAATAAAATAAAATTCAAGCAATAACGATAATAATAAGGAAACATGCTGTACAAGGAAGTGCAACAGTGTGGTTGTACAGTGGTCATGGTGTTTCAGTATTAGCTAATGCCTGCTCACATCTGTGAAAATAGTAGTGACATAACAATGTCTGCTTGTAAACCACAAAACCAAATGACTACTCAGGCTCAGGTTATGACAGGAAACCTAAAAAGAGATAAAGACAGAAATAAAGATACTGTATGGCCTAATACAATGTTTGACACACACTGAGACGGTGAACCACAGAGAAGGCTACACAAAAGAGCAGGGACCTTCAGGAAGAAAGGTGACGGCTTTTATAAGCGTTTATATGTGACCTGAAAGGAAGTACAATCATTCAGCAATGATCAAAGAAATTCCTAAAACTCATTTAGGCTGATTAGGACAAAGGCAACTGGTACATATCCTGAAGTGAGAGCACTTGGCAGATTGACAAACAGGAAGAAGAAAAAAAACTGTTTGCAAGCAAGAAAATACCAGTTAGACAACATAGCCAGCCTTCTGCTGCCTCCCTGTTATAGTATACAGTTTGTGAGGGGACTCCCCTTGTGTGCCAAGCAGCCAGACCATCAGGGGATCTGGTTTCTCTCTCACATGCTAAAAATAAGTGCATGGATACTTGAGGACGGCATGTGATATGTGTTCATAAAGCAGAAAAGAGTAAATATTTCCACCTTTTTGTACGTCTCGGTCCAGCACCTCATCAAACAGTTTTTCCTGAACTGCTGGAGGCAAGTCCTCAATGTCTGAAACACAAAGAAGAGGAATAGGAGCAGGTCTTGGTTTGATTTACATTTTACCCTGATAGATGTGTGCATCTTTGTTTTAACTACCTGTAAAACTTTACTAAAATGACAGAAAAATTTCTCTGACTCATTTCAACTCAAGCCACCATGTTTTGTTCTCTTCACAACAGCCCGTGGCTTTCACTCTCTGCCCTGAGCTCTGCTCAGCACAGTAGCTTATTCTTTAGCTAAAATAAATGAATGCATTGACTTAGTGGAACTGAACAGAATGGGTTTCTATAGTGGCCAGAAGCCAAGGTCGGCATGTCCTGAACACTCTGCAAAACAAAAATCCTTAGCTTAGCTACCAGCTTCAGACTGAACCACTAGATCAGTTCCACACAGTACAATTCAACAGAAATAGCACTGAATGCCTGCAATTTTACCAAAACACACTGGCAAAACACTAAATATGGCTTTGCTATGAATGAAAGTCAAGCATGGCTGGTGCATAGTTGGCAGTACGTGGTATTTTCAGTTTGCTATTACAATACACAAACAATGTAGCCTCCATGTTGTGGCAGCTGGAAACAGACAACCGTGGCATTATGTCCCCGCAGCGATCGAGCAACAAGCAATCTTATACGCCAGAAGTAAACAAAACAAGCATTCTGATACACACTCGGAAAGCCAGACGGAATGGCTTGGCTGGGTTTATTCAGCTACAGACACTTTGAACGGCTTCTGGAATTTATGTTATGATATTTTGTAAACTGTTTTTTTTCTGGCTGCATTTACTCGTTTGTCTGCTAATGCGGTGCTGACCTGCAGGCAGGGTGAATGTCACTAGATCGGTGAGGAAATAGCAGGTGAAGTCTCCCTTGCGCTGGTGAAGAGAGGCGGCTACCTCACGACGGATCTGCTCTGTTAGCTCGGGACAAACCATGGCTGGAATACACTTGGCTGCCTGTTGGGATACCTGCAGAGAGGAGAGCATATAGAGAGAGAATTTAAATCTACATAAAGCGTACAGGATGCACAGAATAAGAAAAAAGCAAGAGCATTTCCTGCAACTACAAAGAACCATAAAACCACAAACTAATGCAAAACCAACTGAATGCATTGCTCCACCGAGGCCTAAGAAGAATAAAATTTAACAGTCACAGCTTCAGCGCCCTGAAAGTCACTTGACTTTGATAATATCTGATGGAGTGAACAAATCCTTTTTGTCTGATACGTTATGTCAATTTAGAGAGGCCAAGAACAAGAAAAGAAGTCAGTTCATTTTTATATTCTTACCTAGACTGAAAAACCAAAACCTTCTATGAAGAGAGAGATTATGAGCAAAGCGGTAAAATTATGACTGTGTGAAGCATCCGATTTATCTCTCCTTTTAAATAAACCTAGTAAATTTCTGGAGATGCCATTTAAACAAATTCTACCACATTCGCTGTCTGAATACTTGGGAAAGTCATTCATTTTGGGGTCTGTAGGCAGAAGACTTAGCTCACTGTGTTCTGAGCTAATTTTACTTTCACTAATCAAATCTAAATCACCTCCAGGACACAGCAAGTTCACGCAGGTGTCAGCTTTGGGGCGTTTCAGAGACATGATCCAGTGGTTACTCACTAACCCTGTTGGAAAAGAAACTGGGGCAGCGGCTGAGTGTGGGTGAAGAGGTGTGTGTACAGATAATCCGGGATCACAGTGCTGAAGGCAAGAGGGGTGCAATCAACATCAGCACATGCACAGTTCAAGCAGACACACATGAACTCAGCGAGCCTCACTGCACAGACACACCAGGATGCTGAACATATAATACCAATGCTATTAAATAATTACTGACAGAGGAACATATTATTATACAGTTTGTGGAACAGGAGTGTGCAGCTGAATTTAGTCCCTCTCTTTCCTAAAAACACTCTGGTCCTAGGACTTCTCCTGGCTGATCTCACTAAATGAGAGTAGGAGAAGAAGCTTGAAGCCAATTTTGGGGTCATGCAGATACTCATATTCAGAAATAAAACTACATTTACTAGGTTGAGTAGAAGAGCTCAACCAATAGTATTTTTCTTATTTAATATTTATTTAAAGTATCCATGTGTAGGTGTTATCTAATTAAATTAATTGTTTTTTTTTTAGATTGAGCCTAATTTTACTTTCCATCCATGCATTTTCTTAATCGCATCTCCAGCTAGGGGCATGGGGTGTATGAGTCTGTCCCAGCTGAGCCTGAGTGAGAGACTGGGTACACCCTGGACTAGGTCTGCACAATAAATCGAATGTCAATCACGATTGTGATTTTGGCTACCCACAAAACAAATGAACACAAACAGCCGACACTGAAAATGTGTGCTTCAACAATACAAAGAAAAACCAGATCAAGCGCTCCCTAAATTACAGTTCGATGACGTGCCTGCCTGTGCCAGTCGTAGTGGTTTTCCCTGTATTATGCAGCATGAAGTTTCCTGGATGTAGCCTGGACAAGTAACACTACATTAAAATGTAGGGCTGCTCGATTATGGCAAAAATGATAATCACGATTATTTTCACTGAAATTGAGATCACGATTATTTGACGATATTTATTTAAACCTTTAAGATCTACCATAGAACCAAGTCCGCCAGAGCTTATATTATTATTTTTTTTACATGCTGTAGTGCCATTTGTGGGAGCATTTCAAGTTGCTATACATCAATACAACTGTTATAGCCTATATTTTAATAATGTGTATGTATTAAGTCCATAGTAACTACATTAATTGCAAAAAAGTGCAATAAACTACAAAAAAATTGAAAATCGTTTTTGTTTTGTTTACATATATTTCTACTTGGAGAAATTTAAGAGGTTTATCCCTCAAAACTTTAAATACAAAAAAGTTCCAAAAAATAGTTTCCCACCACAGGAAATTTATTTTGAGTGTCTTCATAGTTTTATTTTTGGAGATACAGCAATTTTTATATACACTGCAGGAAAAACAAAAAAAACAATCCTATGATGCAAATTTGCAAAGAATGTGCATGTGCATCAAAATAAACTATTTCCAGCAGTGCAATTCGAGTTCTAAGGCCTACAAGTAAAAAACTACATTTTCCGCGAAAATGACGTCACTTGCGATAGTTCCCGTTGATGTCTTTTTCAATGTGGGAAGTGTTAAGAACAGCTGATCGGATCGGCAAAGCGTGTTTCTGGAATATTATGTTTTTGTTCCTGCAAGCGCTTTTTATGCAATTTTTGCAAAGCTATATGTGGAAGGAAACCGTGACCTAGGACAAGCTGATGGCATAAGATGTAAGTACAACTCCTCTGGTTTCATATGGAGAAAAATTTATTGTGCTAGCTTAGCGGTTCAGGTTCTACAGGGATTTAAAAATAGTTACACAAAACGAGCATGCTGCTCTGACCGGCTTTAAAGGTTTAACAATAACAATGTATTGAATAATGACTTTAAAAAATAATATAAAATAGTGTGCAAATACTGATAACAGTGCAAATGTTTGCAATATAAGAAATAAATGAAAAATGTAAACTTTGCAGTGTTGCTCTGTGGTGCAGCTACGACACCATAGCAAAGTTTACACACTGTGTCTACTTGATCCACGTCTGACTCCGCGAACCCATAATGTTTCCACACCACTGAAGGTTTTTTTTTTTACCTCTCTTTTCAACCAACGGCAGTCACTCTCCTCTCCAAATAACTTCTGCTTAGCTTTCCGAGCTTCCTTCGGGTCCTCTTAAGTATTCGAAATGCAGAGCAGTGCGCTTGATTTGCCACACGGAGCAGCGCGAGAGTAAAGCATGAGGGAGGGGCTAATAATCGGCTCAGTCATTTTTAATGATCGTTGAAAGCCCAGATCGTAATCGTGATTAAAATTCGATTAATTGAGCAGCCCTATTAAAATGACAAAACTACAAAACAAAAATTAAGTGTCTGGCACAGCAGAAGGTGAAGAACCTGTTCCCAGAAGTGGATCATCATTGGTTGGTTGAAAATATTTCAGATTTAGGGCGAGTGGTATTAACCAAGAATGAACCATATTCAAAGAGTCCTGTAGAGCTGCGTCTGCACGACAAACCAACACAACTAACCCATTCAACCACCTGAAAACACACCACTAACTACAGTGTAATCAATACACGAAGGCCAAGAAAAATAATTAAATGGTTGCTAGTATGAATTGTCCATCATCAAGCAGCAAAACAATGCAACGGAAATAAAGGAGCAGTGTAGGGGAGTGTCATTTATAAATAAAACATTTTGTCGCTAAAATCAATAAATAATTCAGTAGATAACGGTGATCTTATTATTGATCCAAACAATTGTGATAACCATTTTGGCCATAATTGTGCAACCCTACCCTGAACATGTCACCAGTACATGTAAGCAGCGCTAACACAGACACAGACAACCATTCACACTCTCACATTCACAACTGCAGCTAATTGTAAAATCGCCAGTGAGTCTAACAGGTATATTTTTGGACTGTGAGAGGAAAGCAGAGCACTTCGAGGACACTTGTACAGACAAAAGAGACCACCATGGTTGTGTGTTGGTTATATGCAAAGCTTTGCAGACTATCATTTACAGTTGAGTACATCCTACAAAGAACACAGAAGTTATAATATACAAAGTATGCCTTTGTAGTGAAGTGAAACGGAGCGTTAAAAACAATTAAAATGCCAACTTAAGCCAACTATGCTCCTGCCGTTTTGAAGGACTTCAGGCAAGATCCCCAAATCCTTTACTCTGTGCAGCTGAAGCCCTATGAAAACAGACACAAACTGGGCACCACAATTTCTGCTACAAGGACTTAAAAGCTAAACATGAAGATCCCAGCCGACAAAGCGTCTTGTAATTAATCATCTACAGTATGACCTATATAGTCACGTATTTAATATGGTCTAGTGCTTTGATAATCTACAAACATAATTCAGAAAGTTGATACCTTAGGGTAGGTGATTTCTGAAAGCGAACCAAGTCTGCACTGACCTCTGTGAGCAACACTGCCAGCATGTCCTGTCTCTGGAAGCGGATGGCTAGGTGAACCAGCGTGAAGCCATCATCGAATGCTGAGGGCCGGTTTAATAGGCGCACCTCGTCGGACGTTAGCTGTCTTGCGATGTCACCTCCCGATGTCTTGTAGGCTTCCACAGCTGCCAGGTCACCTTCTACAACACCTTTCAGACAAAGAGGGGGAAGGAGAAAGCTCCCATCAATAAACAATGTTACCAAGTGATCACTGTGGACACAGTTTTGAAGAGAAGACCTTTTTTTTTTTTCCTGCTTTGCCCCACATTAGCACAAATTTTGTGCATTTAACTGGCAATCATTTTCATGAAGACATTTAAAATATAAAAATGAAAAGGCTCTGCTGAGAAAAATAAATCCTTTAACAGTCCACTTTTGGCTGTGGAAAAAATAGGAAATGAGCAGACGTGCTGACCAATGCAGTCGAATCACACAAAGTCTTAACACAGCAGAGACATAAAAAGACAACCTTGCGCAGAGGTCAGTTTACACTACACTAAAATATATGAAATATTGGAGATCTGAATGTGCTTTATCTCTGTGGCAGCTGTGACAGCTTTGAGACTTTGCTGACTTTGAAGTCAAGGGGAAAAGACATCAGGGGGCAGAGTGTGATCATCAGAGTGTGATGTTTTTTTCACCTCCTTAATCTTCATGTTTATGTTGTAGCATAAGCGTTGATGGATATGTTTGAGCAGCTGTTGGTGTGTCTGTTCTTTTCTGGTGCAAAGTGTAAATGAAACAACCAACTTCCAGAGAACAAACTCAAATAGTTACCAGCTAATGAGACACTACTGCAGGAAGAGTCATTCTGTGAAAAAAAAAACAAAAAAAAAACCAGCAGATTTTTTTAATATATTAACTTTTGCATATGCAATGAAGCACTGCAAAATTGTATGTTTACTTGCAAATTCAGTTATAGTATAATTTTAATTTTTGTCCATGAACTCACACACGTGATTTGCGGACATGAACTGTTAATAGTCAGCTTTATGTTTTAATATAAGTTGACGGAGACTTTTATGAACACGTTCTGCTCAGAATGAAATAAATAAATTGACATATTTGGTTTTCACATCCTTTGTTAGGGAAGGTTAATGAAGTTTAAGTTAAACTAAAGAAAAAGCTCAAATTAAAGGAGAAGCGATCCATCTCGATGTGGCGAGGAGAGAACTTAGAGGTGAGTGATTGAAGTGGCTACCAATGAGAGCGAAGGATACTAACTGACAAATCACAGGGCTGTAAATATGGTAAAGGGTTACCTAGGCAACCGGAGCTAGGCTCACCTGTTAGCAGCCAACCATCAGCAACAAACCAATGTGTGATGAGCTTCTTGCCCGAATACCTCTTAGATTGTGAAGAACATTTATATAGAAGCTTTATTTTAGAAAATAAAAAAAAAACTAACTCAAACATTATTGTGTAAATAAAAAAATAGCTATAATAAAAAAAAAAAAAAAAAAAAAATCAGGAACAGGAAATGTGCTCAGCTTTAGTCTTTGTTATTTTGATTTTTGCAATATTGAATTTTATTATTGCACTCTTCTGAACTTCGTAAATCTTACAATTTGCCAAATTATTATCAGCATTATAATCATCAAACTAATCCTGACATTGCAATTAATATAAAAACATAATTAAAACACTTATACAATAAATGCTACATTTAAATAAGAAAAACCAATACTGAAACGGAATTGAAAACAAAAAGTTAACCCTACAAAAAAACAAAGAAAGTACTGGTATCCCTCAGCCTCCTAGTAGATGCGCCTATGGTATCAATTTCAAAATTCTACGTGGTCTCGTTCTCGAGTTATCGCATTCACAAACTTGGGTGTCCACGCCACCTGTACGCTTGCCCTGCAGGGTGATGACAATACCCCATCAACCTTTTGCAGCTGAGGGGTAAAAACTGATAGAAAATACAAAGCTATAATAACTCTTGTGCAAGCCTCTAGTTCTGTGATCAACCACAGTGAGACAAAATAACCTATTAGTAGTTTAAGCAGAGTAAAACATTGAGCTAAATGTGTTTTTATGAGTAATGAAAACAAAATCAAAGTGTAAATTTCTTTCAAATATGACAGCAGCCACAGAAATATCCTCTTCCCATTTCTAGCGTATACAGTAAATTCTCATGTGGTAGTCTCTCGTACATTTGATAGCTTAAAACACTGTTGCGCTTTTGTTCTCGCGTCAAAGGACCACACACAATGCTCAGCTGCATAATCTGCATGTGAGTGAGAGCGAGAGAGACATGGAGTGGGTAGAAGGACTTGCTGTGCCATGTGGAGCTGGCTAGCGCGGTGAGGGATGAGGAGAGAAACTACACAATAGCAGCGCAGCGTGATAGAAGGATCACAAAACCACTTTCCAAAAAACACTCCATTAGCGTGGGTGTGCCTGTAGCCCTGCAGTCAGTACTGTACTCACAGATCCTTTGGTGAACACAAAAGGCTCCAATATGCAAACAGACATACACTTAAAGACAGACTAATTAGACAGAATGGATCAGGCTAAGTGATTCTTGTCTTGTCTATTTCTCCTACAAAGGACGCACATTTCAATAATGGTGATAGCGGGCGCCTCCATCATAGCAGAATCAACAGATGGATGTGGGTGATTCAAAGTCTATTTGTGATTGGTACAGTTTCCTGTTTAAACAGCCACTTCAGAGAGAAAAACAGAAGAAGTAAATATTCTGTCAGCATACCTTCCTGTTCAAGGACACCTGGATTGGACATATTAGACATCTTTATTTAACAGGAGCACTGCTGAAAAAAGTACGTAAAAGTAGAAGAAAAACACAAATTAATAAAGCGCAACTGAATTTACAAACACATTTTATAGTAATAAATTCTTCTGTACTGTGTGGGTTGGCTAAGTGGCATTTCTTAGTGTATTGTTTTGTTACTGTTGGTGTAATAGTAACATGTTGGCTTTTCCCTGCAATCACATATCAAAATGATGGCCCTGAATGAGGTTTGTAGTAGTCTGACATTATATTGAGCATCCTGCTGGTATTGACACACCAATCTGCTTTTTGTCTGAAAGGCTAGCAAGACAATCCCTTAGTATGTCACACCTAACCAAAACAATGAAGCTGGCATTGTTTTAGCATTTTATAATATAACAATATGATTTATAAACATTGTGATATGCTGCATCGTAACAAATGTTAGCATTTCCTTCGGGATTAATAAAGTATTCTGATTCTGATAATTCAACACTACTGTGGAAAAACAGGCATTAAGAAACAGTTTCATTGCATACACTTCTGTTGTTTTTCATATATTTAATGCCAGCTTGGAGTAAATATTACATAAGAGAATACCATAAAATTATTAATATTCATGGTCTTAAGGGAACTAAAAACAATCCATCATTACAACTGCATCTAGATAGAGACATTACAGATGGACCCTTACTGTGGAAAATCTGTCCATATACTGTAGATAGATATTGTCCATATCTGACAATGAGACTTCGGTAAAGACTGAATTAAATTAATGTTCTGATTGAACTATATCATAAACTATATAAGTATATATATAGCAACAATGTATAAATGTGTGGAAATATTGCTGCATTATTACTTTTATCCTTCAACCGGGAAAGGAGGACATGATTTTGTTTGATGTTTGCACATTCCTTGTGTTCACATTGGCTTCCGTTGACTATGCACCTGTTTCCTTTCACATTCCTAAAGTAGGAGGATCCAAGTCTTTATGCTGTATGAGCACTCCCCTTTTTTACTAAAATAAAGAAATTTGAAATGTGTAAATGTAAATAAAACAGAATGTGATGGTTTGTAAAATCATTTGGATCCTATTTAACTGATAATTTAAAAAAACAAAACAAAAACAATATATCAAATGGTAAATCTGAGGAACAGTATTCTGAAAAATGTATGGTTATTTTGAATTTGATGCCAGCAACACAAGAAAATAAGTTCAGGTCAAAGAGGAGAGAGAGTAAGCAAAAGTTTAAATGTCAGCATGTTATGGCGGTGCATCTACGCACACTGCATGAGTATTTTGAACAACCGTAAATGTGCCGGTAATTCAAAATTACACCAGACTACACCTTTCTCAGGAAAGGCCTTGCTTATTTTAGGAAGATGATGCCAAACCACATCCTGCCCATATTAGTGTGGTTCTCTAGTAAAACCTCTGGGTATTTAATGACATAATACTAAGCATTTTGTTTATTTACCAACACAAATGCTCAAGTGTTCAGTTTAAGGATCATGGGTCATGCACACTGTAGGAGTGACGGTAAGTTCTACAGCCACAGGCATTTTCTATTTTTGACTTATTTTACATGGATCGTGCTAATTTTAGTGCATCAGGCTCCTCAGTAAACAACTTTAGGTATTGGGAAACCGTGACCACAGTTTCAAAACTATAGGAGTGAAATTTTAACTTCTTTGCCCCCAGCACTTCATCACAGGTTTGATTTTGTGAGAGGCTGTTTGTCACATCCACTATTCTACCATAACATTAAAACTACTGACAGTGACAATCTGAAGTGAATAACATTAACAATCTATTTAAAATACAATGTGCAGGTGTGGCTTGAGGACCATGGCAAACTTCACAGCACTGACTTGAACTCATCACCCTTATGTGACTGAGCATCAGCAAGCAGAGTCAGCAGAACCATCCCAATTCACAGAGGACATCACTGTAATCACATTACATTTTTCTGTAATAATATAATGCATTTATGTACTAATTTCAATAATTACATTAGTCCCTAATCAACAATTATGCTGTTACTTGTATTATATAAACTATTCAAACTGGCTTCTGTAGGAAAACGGTCTACAGACTTTGAAGAGCTCAGATTACTTTCATTTTTAATGCATGAAAGGACAAGAATGTTACTGTAAAGTGGCAGAAACAACTATCCACTACTGCTAATACAACTTTGTGTCTCTTTGTAAGCATCAGCAAAGACGGCATGGTCATATGAAGCTAGCAGTGAAGAACCCTGGATCCAGAGTGCATGCTGACCCCAGCCTATTAGCCAAAGCTTGAACAAATAATAAAAGCTATGATGAGCAGACGGGCTTGTACCCATACCTGGTGCGACAGTAGACTCTCCGTGGCCACAGCACATCTGTGAAGTGCTCTTTGGGCTGTTTTTCATAAAACACTAAAAGAAAGATCCTCTTTAGGACTGGGATTTGTGTCAATGTGTGGGACTGTACATTCGAATTATATGACAATAAATCTCAGGTCATGTTGTACAGTACTGCAGAACATATCGAGTAATGTAATAAATTACCTTTCTGCAGGGAGTAATTAAGTAAGAAAAGGTTTTAGGTTTTTCAAAACATTATAAGTAATTACTCCAGTGTTGCTCAGGACACACCCTATTATGCACTTCACCCAAAGGATGTGCTGTGAGCATTCTGGTACCAGATGCCAAAAGACACCCCAAGGAGGTGTCCATGTTCAAAACAGAGTTACTTTGACAGCACCAGGAATTCCTACATATTATTATGCAGGTGATTTTATTGTTTTCATGCTGATCGGTGTATGTCTATGAACTTCAGCTCACAAAAATTTTTGGCAGCACAACAGATGTTGTTTGTCAAAACATGCAGCCTTAAAAACATGTGATTTCTATTACTCTTGCATGACGTGTTATTTCATATTTCACGCTTTAGTCTGGCTTCATGCAGGATCAGAACCCGTGACCAGGCCTGATGTAGAACCACATAACCACTGTGACGTCTCCCATTTGTTAGTGAAGACCTGTTATGTCTCAAGTCTCAAGCTGGGCGTTTTCACCATTGCCATCTTTTTTTCAAATGTTTTCTAATTAAAGCTGACAAGCAAGGAGTGGTTCTGACAGTGAGGACACTGTAGAGTAATGGGCTAACAATTTAAGATTAACAAATCATTAACCAATAGGGATAACCCTGGATGATCCTCATTTCTGTGTCTAATAACTACCATAATTTACAAACTGAGCTTCATGTTTTATTCAAAATTTCTTCAATCTAGTGACTTAACCAAAAAGTCATCAAGAAAATGCTCGAGATCACAAAGTGGGCTGAGGGCAGTTTTCCAGTAGACTTCTATACAAGTGAACTTTTTTGGCAACAAATAGAAGTGGCCCTGCTGGGTATGAAAAGCTTCTCAGGTTTAAGGCGCATCGGCACATCTGCAGAGGCTTCACGTTTCAGACCCAGAAGCTGCAGCCGTCTTTATAGCATGTATCTGTAGAACTCATGCTGAACATAGCCCAAGGTTATCCAAAGCAGGTTTGATGTGTCAATGCTGACTGAAGTGACAAAGGTTGTATTAATTTGTAAAGCTTTGTAAAGCATCATTTTATACTTAAAAGTATACCAGATACTTTTAAAATGGAGGATTATTGACACTTTTTGTTATTTACTTTCTCTTATTAACAGTAGTGCAGCATTTGAGCACCTTAACGACAAAACAAACAATATGTGTCTGTGGTTCCACATGAGCAGCAGTTCTAAGACACAGAATAATGTCTGTGCTGATAAACACAGATATTATTCCTCAGATCAGAACAGATGGCATGAGGCAGATATTGATATAAAACTTTCCGAAGTATGTCTAGTGAACCTGCCAAATAGGGAGTGAATTTAAAGAGATGTCTTTGATTTCTTTTCCTTTAACAGAAGAGGAATGAATTAGGAGACATTTCCAATCAGATAAGGAATGTTAACACTTGAATAAGCCTAAACAAAATCATGCCTACTTGCAAGAGAAATTTTTGACCAGATGAGACTTTGTCCCACGGGAACAAGCAACACAGACATGAGGGAATTCAACATCTGACAAGCAGCAAGAGACCCAGAGCAGAGCCAGAAACAAACTATCTGCAGTGATATTGCTCTTACAGGTTTTGAGGAATGTAGAAGGAAAAAAGGCACAATTTTTAATCACTAAAAGGACTTCATTGCGATACCAAATGCAGGCATGACTGTCAAATTTGTGCATATATAACACAGTATATATAACACAGAATAATCAACTGTCAGAGGGACAGATAAGGAAAACAGACGGGAGGTTGAGTGGGCATACAGAACAAACGCTACTCATCCATGAAAAAGGCAAGAGAAAGAGTAAGACAGTGGTGTGAGAGAGGGAAAAAAAGAAAAAACTAGTTGTTCCTACAATGCGCATCCTTCCTCCCACTCTGCATTCGCCAGTGTACAGTGTGGGTGGCAGGACACTTGCTGTCTTTATAGTGAATTTTTTACTAGCTGAATACAGAGGACTTCCAAGCATACATAGTGTGTCTGCAATATTAAGATTACATTCAAGATAATCTAGATACAGTTCTATAAACTGCTTAGTAAATAGTTGCCTTGCAGGTTGTTAAGCAACATACTGTGAATCATTCACACAAATTTGGGAAAAATGTCATTTCACGGTGTTAGCTTGCCTTATATTATTCACTTGACTCACTGCCCATCTCATAACATAAGCAAAATACAAGTCAAACATACTTCAGTGAAGTCATCCATCCTTAAAAACTCACCAACACAAGCATTGAGGAACAGCCAATCACTCCGTCTCATCCTGTTCTTAATCTGCTTGAGTTTTTTGAAATCCACCTCAAGATCTTCTTTGCTCCCAATCCCAGCGCCTGATGCCAGTTCAATCCTCTGAAAGTCCATGTTCACCTCTGACTCCCGCTTTAACGTTGGCGGTGACCTCCTCTGGCTGCTGCTACAACTCCCTACACCACCCACCACACCTCCTACTCCTTGACTAACCATGTGGCCAACAACAGCCCTCCTGTTGTCCCTGTCCTGGTCAAGTTTTGAGGATGATTGTTGACTCTCAGGTTCCGATGCCAGTTCGATGGGCTCAGCCAGCAGACTATTGGGTGTGGGGTGATCGCACACAACACACTTGAGAGCCTTGGCCCAATTTTCATAAGTGCAGGCAGTGCAGGTCCAGTGCTGTGTATGAGTGTTGAGCCTGTTACGGTCATTATATTCCTCACAAGTGTCTGTAGTGGTGGTTGGGGGAGAGGGGCGACATCCAGAGCCTGAGGTCTGGGGTGTTTCTGTGGGGCTGCGTGGCTGCTGGGTATGATGTCCTTGATGGGCTGCATGCTGCCCATGCTGTTGTTGGTGTTGTTGTTGTTGAGCCTGCTGCCTCTGGCACAGGCACTGAGTACACCGGATAGCTCGAGGCCAGTTCAGATAGGTGCACATGTGGCACGACCACTTACTACTAGGCTCAGGTACGTCAGCAATGCGAATGCGGGGTCGGGCGCTGGAGTCTGGACAAATAAGTAAGCTAGATCCCCCCTGAGATGGACTGTTGCTGAGGTCTGCAGGGCCCCACTGATGCACACTGGCATCCAGGGCAGGGCTGCACTTGAAGGGCTCCTCAGTAATGATGGCACCCCCGCTGGGCCTCTGAGCGCGGCACATGGTGCACTTGATGGCTGACGGCCAGTTCTCGTATGTGCAGTATTCACAGGCCCACTTGGCAACCAGCTCGGTCATCGTCGCACCGCCGCTAAGGGAGGCTTCCTGCCGTTCAGAGGGACTCAGCTTGGCAGATCCACTCTCAAGGAGATCACACAGCAAGCAGCACACTAAGGTTTAAAGGGGGGAAAAAACCCAAACAGATATGTTAAATAAATAACAAAAAAGACAAACCACAGTATCTTATTAATCAAAGGCAAACACTTCAAGAAGGTAAAGGGATTAAAAATTAGCTTGTTTCTCGGTTTAAATGAGCAAAATACACTGCCAAATGTCCCAAACAAAGCCTACTTATTTACAGCCACCTGTGTATTCAAATTATTGACTGGCAAACAAAATTTTAATAAACAGATATGCCCACTCTTGATCTGGTATTAATTTGTAGTAATAACCAAACTATTGTTTAGAGACCCACAAAAACAAAGTGCAAGGGCAAAACTGCAGCCTAGAGTGCAACACTGACTATAAACACATACAGTTAAGTTATATACACCAGGCACATGCGCCCTACAACAACCAGGCAAGGTAATAAGAGACAAGGACAGATGAAACCTGACGCCCAGCAGGGAGGCGCGTGACTGGTTAAGAGACTTATGCACAGAAAGAAAATTCGCCGTAAAGCTAATTAAGACCTTAAATGATCCAACTGTATGTGTCCCACGCTGTATTCTGAACCATGAACACCAAAATAAAAGATAAGGCTGGCTCCGACAGGGCAGGTCTGTAGTCCCGTTACTGTTTACGCCACGCCTCCCAAGTTTACCAACACACAGTGAGAAATTCAACATTTTTTTTGTGAGCTGCATGTTCTGAAAACAACTGTGTCAAGTAGCTTTGGTACTCACAAGCAACTAGCAAAACTGTCAAGACACTCCGCTATAATATACTTGAATTTATTTAAATAAGCATTTGACTAGTGTGATTTACAGCCAGTAGTGGTAAACTAACAAATGACACTGTACGGCTGTGTCGTGTCTTAACGGAACCAGCTAGCTGTCACTTACCTTCCATAACAACCGCTCGGTTGCCATCCAGGATTTATGGCCAAGCTAGCTGGCTGCGGCTCGCTAACGTTACGGGATTATGTTTTGCTCGTAACCGTCTGAGAGGCCCTTATCAACTCTACGAGAAGGTGTCTTAACGCTGTAACCCTCACCTTTTGCTTTGCTGTGTTTACACTCCTCGGTCCCCCCTCCCCACGCCCGGTGCAGCCAAAACCAATGGAGTTTCTCCCCCCACCCCACCCCCGGTCGGAGAAACCAACTCCACTCCGAACTCAGGCTCCTCTCACTTGGACGAAACTAGCCGCATATTTACTTCTTTTGGGGGCGCCGTTTACTTGGCAGTTGACAGTCCACACATACCGCGTAGCAAGAACCCTCCCTCCCCCCTCCCCAGGTCCCGTCCCTCGGCCTGTCTCTTCTGAGTTTTTAAATCATTTTCCCGTTTTCCACAAACACCAAGCGGACGGACTTTAATGGCGGCACAGGGAAGGGAAGCAACCGAGGCAGGGCTTAAAAATACACTACGAGGGAGAGCAGAGCGCTCTGGGCCGTGTTACAGTCAGAGGCAGGATCAGGATTTACCACCCGAATCTGCTGAGCAAGCCGATTGGTTGACACATGTGTATCCCTTGACACGGACCAATCACATTCTACGTCTCTCATTCCAATTGTTAAAAGGCTCAGTCAAAGCAAAACAGACTCGAATATCACAGAAATAACGAAAAGAGCCATTAGAGCGCCCGTTCTTTTAGTCGCTAGGCTTAGTTAGTCAGAGTAAAATGTGTTTGTTTTATAATTTATGCATCGCAATATGTTGCATCTCTGGCAATCAACCACGTGGTATTCCCCCCTAAAAAGGGACGAAAGGATGATGTCATCGTAAAAAAATACTGCAGCAAGCAGTCTGCAGTAATGCATGACAGCTTGATCAACAGTTCCCAGCGTGAAACTAGTGACGATATTGGTGAGAAGCTCCTATCATCAAAGCAGATTTTTATATTCCACAATAATTAATGATTCCCCAATTCATTTTTCACATGCAAAAATAATAATAAAATTAAAATCTATGACTAGCTTTTTTTTTCTTCCCAGGAAATCCCAAACTCTTCTAAGCACAAAGTTTTCTTTACATTATAAAGACAATGCATCCAAATAAAATGCACGTATGAGGATTTACACCCACTTACATGTTAATGTCTTTGAAAAATGGAAACTTTAAAGCATTCAATGAAGACTGTTCATCGCAATAACAAAACAAAGAGGCATTATATCACATATGCATGTCTCATTTATTACCCTCCCAGTTCAAGAACCTTATTCTCTGTGCTCATCTAAGCAAGTCCTTGGTCAGCTATTGTCAAGTACACAAATCCAGATAAAAGCCAAGAAGATCTCATCTGCGCTCTGGACTTTGTGCTTTGGGGAGGTGTTTATGTTGCAATGAACCACTTGGGGGCAGAGGAAGTGAAAGGTCATCCTATACAGTAAGTACATGAGTGTATTGGAGCTTAAAAGGTATACAATCCTAACAATGTTAGGTCTCGCACTCTTTACACCAGTGGTCTTCTGTCCTTTTGGTTTCCTATCTGACCATCTGGTCATGATAGGATGGCAGAAGGGATTTTTGTTTTTAAAAAACAAAACAAATTTTCTAGGGCTTGAAGACCAGGATCAAGAGTGAGGACCAAGACTGAGAACTGCTGCTCGATACCACAACACTCAACTGAGACAAGCTCATACGGTAAGTTCAGTTTAAATGCTACCCCCCCCCCCCCGTGTTTACTATACATTCATTATTTATTTCCTTATTATATTCCAGTACTCAAAGGAAACACTCCTAACAAGTCGATTTTATCATTTCTTTTAACATTGCATGATTGTGTTACTCTGGGTGATTATTCAGCAACATTTCTGAGTGCCAGTTCCTGACCAGTGATGCATTGGCATTACACATCAGGGCAAATCAAATGCCTCCAAGGCCAAAAAAAAAAAAAGAAAAAGAAAAAAAAGACATAAAACAGGCTGTGTAAATAAAGCAGAGCTTGTTCACAAGGCAAAGTGTCTCCACCCTGAAATCTCTTCCAAATTGAGTGCAACCTCCTCACTATGTCAAACAACCTCCACAAACAGTGCAAACATCCATTCCATGCTTAATATAATAATGTCTAGAGAACACCCCCCACCCCCCAAAAAACCCCCACCACTCTCACTATGGCTGTCCTCAAACGGGCCAGAGGTTTAAAAAGCTGTTTGTCACCTCACCAACTTTGCCCTGGGTGCTGCTAGGTCGTGACACAGATTCGTTCTGACTTTACATTTATGTTTCCAGTTTCAAATAATAAAGCAAGCAGTCACAGCTGCAACATTAGGATACACATCCACTCAGAAGCCACCAGGAAAGGTAAAAAGAGGGGGGGAAAAAACATCTTTGGGAAGCAGAAAAGACAGTTTCAGGGAGACAAAACATGACATTATGGAAATGCATGCTTTAAACTGCAAGGCTCAATTAAAATAAAAATGAAAAAAGAAAAACAAAAAAAAATGTGGAAGTTGATTATTGCAAACACAACACAGTATTTTTTTTTTTAAATACAACTTTTCCCCCCAAAGAGAGGTCTGTGAATGTGTTTTGTGTGCAGACTGAAACTGCCCTGAGTGGAAGGCACTGAAGCAAGGTCATGATGTTTTCATCACATTAAACCAGGTCCTTATACTTTACACTGAATCAGGCAGGTCACAACACATGAGGTCTGCATTCAACTATGCAAAAACGTGAAGGTGATTGCTCAGTCTCTGTTCCCAAAGTTGCAATTCACACTGTACAGGGGTGCCAGCCATAATTCCATTATGATTTTAATAAAGAACATATTAGTAAGAAGTAAGCTCAAAGTGGTTAAATGAACACAAACATGGTCAGTAGTATTGAGAAAACCAGCACTGTAAAGTGGAAGCAGCAGCCAGGTTTTTATATGAAGTACAGATGGATGCAATTTTTCTTTTTTAGTGGCAGCTCTCTGTGTGTGATGCAGCAGCAGAAGGGAACCATAAGCATCTGGTTAGTAAAGCTACAGTACACTGTTTGCCCTGTGAACCCCATACAATGCAAATAAGCTGAGCTAATTTTGGCTCAGGGTGGTCAAAGAGGACTACTCAAGTGGCACAACATGTCAGCATTGGTATAGCACATTATTAAAGAAATCTAAAATTTTGTTAAGTGCAGCAAAGCGCATACAATTTCAGTGTTATCCTAGAAGAACGAGACATTGACACTGTCAGTCAAATAAGATCAACTGTTAATCTGACAAAATATATATATATATAAAAGCACCCATCCTAGAAGTGGCAGAGTAAATTTTGTTTGAAATCTAATCATTATTTTAATAGGCAACGGTACGGTTAATTAAAGACCGTGAAACATGGAAAAGACACTAACAAGTTGAAAATCGAAAAGACAAAATGTGCACATTGAATAAATTCTAGTTACATATATATTTCTTTCTTAAAATTAAAAAGTAAACAACCATTTGCCTACTTCACTGAAAATTGTTTGAAGGCCGCAGAATATTTTCCCTTCATTCTCATAGTTGGTTTGTGTAGAAGAAAGCAAGAAAACAAAAATAGTGCAAGAGGTAATGTAAGAGTGGGTGCTTAAAGTCAGTGATCCAAATTTGAAACAAAAAGATATACACTTAACATACAGAAAGCATGGGCTAATCTCTTAGCCAACCAGTTGGCCTGAATAATGTTTAAATCTTCACTGCTCGCCCTGAAATCCAACAACGCCACACTTAAATATCAAAACCGGCCCACTTTGAAACAAAACATAAAGACAAACGACTTTTCACCCAGTGAGATGCACCTGTTTAAGCCTGCAAAGCCTAGTAGGTTTCCCCTTAAAATGGAGATCAGACTAAGACAAGAATACACACAGTTGGACATCACTTGCACATGCCTTTCACTTTCAGGACTGGCACTTTTTTTTTTGTCTGTATTTGCCCATCTTTGATTGCTTTCGATGCCCACCTCTCAAGGTGTGTCACATATTTGTGTCCCTTACACATCCTGTGGCTTTTTTTTAAATTTTTTTTTATGTGGCCTGCGAGCCATGAGCATCCCCGTCAGGGCTGAGGGCAGCTGGTCGACCTTGAGCTAAAACGCTGACAGAGACCATTGGCAGGTGAGCACCTTCGCTCACTAAGTTCTCATATTCGCTACTGTCCTCGTCCTCGTCCTCCTCATCGTCTTCCTGCCCTGCAGCTTGTCTGTCTAACGAGTCAGAGCTTGAGCCGTCACCATTGCCAAGGTACGGAGTGCTGGGAGTGGTAACGGGATTTGAACTTGCGCTGAGGCCCAGGCCCAGCCCGTGGCCAAGACCCAAGCCCATCACCGTAGGGCCAGGGGTAGGGTGTCCTGGGGAGCCCACAGCTTGGGGTCGAGGTAACAGAGCAGCACTAGTAGGGGGGGAAGAAGAGGGCAGGAGAGAGTCATCTTGGGACATGAGGTCAGTGTAAGATGGTGGGTTAGGTGAGGTACTGGGCCGCTCCGGAGCAGAGGGTGTGGGGAAAGTTATCCCGGACAGCGGAGAACCCTCACAAGGTTCTGTGTTCTCCTCTGGAGTGGAATGGGAGTCTGCATTTTGGGCTTCACGGAGCCCTGCAGAGAAAAAAGAAAGATGTAGCTATTAAAAACATGTAAGGTAAATGTAAATGCCACTTATATGCATATTAACTGTTGACTGGTCTAACATGAACTTAAAAACTTAAAACTGAATTTCTCTGAATGTGTAGCTTTGCATTATTAGCTACTAGCTTAAAAGAATGTTATAATCTACAAGATGTTAGTTCACTGTCTGCATCCAAGTTTAAGCCCAAATTTGTGGTTCTAAAATTTAAAGCAGCACGCATTTGAAATATTAATGACATAATTCCAGTATACTGAATGCAAATCAGTTACGTACTTCTCTCCTCTTCTGCAGTCTTGCGTTTCCTGAGAGCAATTTGTTGTTTGAGTTTGTTCACTTCCTCTTGAATTTTCTCTTTAACACGCTCACTTTGTTCCACTTCACCACAAACAGCCTAAAAATAGGGCAAACAATTTATCAGAAAAATTAAATCTCATGCAAAATAGAACAAAATAACATAAATATTCTACTGCCCAAAGAAGTTCATAAAATGTTTGAGGTGAAATAACAGAAATTATTCAACCCACCTGCAGTTTATCTTGTAGTGCACTGTAGACTTGGAATATTGTTCGGATATCCTTCATCACACCGTCTTTGTCAAAAAATTCAGCCCTGCAGACATATTCACCAAAAAAGATTTCAAACACATCTTTCAAGAAAACAAAACGATACACAGCAAAAACCTACATATTTTATCAATCAAGACCACAGATAAATTGTGGTTTTTGTTGCCGTCTTCTATAGTAAAGTTAAACCGTAGCTAACCACTGACTCTTCAAAGTACAAGCTGAATAAGCTGAAGAGACAGGCCTGACCAAACTCTTCCTGTAACACACACGGTACTCTTCCACAGCAGAAACAGAGGGTCTAAGTTTAGATACAAAAACAGAAATAAGAGATGAAGCACGTGCAGGCCTTCACATACCAGCTTTGCACTGCAGTCACCAACAAATATATGCTGATCCTACTTGCACAAAGTGTCAACCATAAACTTTCATAAACACATACACACATTGGGATTTAGCTGCTAATTATGCCCTTAAGGGTAAACTATACTATGGCATCAGGTGAAAAACAGGTGGATGCTGCAGCCCCATTCTTATCATAGGAGAAAAATGGCTGTACAATCCGTACCCCCCAAAATGGTAGTTACCAGTGGCATAGGATAAACAGTTAAACAAAACAAACTGGTAATTCAGACCTTACCCATGCTCTTTAATGACCTTTGCGTAGTTAAGTGAGGTATTGGGAACTGAAGAGACTTTGTATTCCTGCTGGCTCGTGTTACCAAGGTTTGGGATTGAGAGTGTAATCCTCTGGTTGTACCTACTGAGTGGATATAACCAGTTAGTGCTTTTAAACCATGAAAAACTTCTTCAGGAAACATAAACACTATGTTGCGCGTCATATTTTGCCATTTACACATCTTTAAAAAGTCCATTCTGCACCAGCTTGTTATCAGAAGTAACAAGTAGCACCAATCCATTTTTTTCTTTTAAATAGCTTAACTCAGATTATCTTCTGATACCAATTCACAATACAATCCCATTGACATAGAAATGCATTAACTGTGGATAAGGCAAATAATTTATCAAAAGCTGTCATTACCTTCGATTAGGTCTGAAGAGCACATATTCCAGTGCGTGTGTGGAGCTGTTGGCGGTGGAGATGAAGCTAAAAAGAAGGAAGACGAGGTCGGGTACACCGAGCAGCTGGGTCAGCTGTTTGTGGATGATCTGTTCCCTGAACGACATCTGCTGCTGCGTATTCCTTCGGAACCGGTACCAACCAATGACATTCTGCACGGCCACAGAAACAACTCTTTTAAAATGTGCTCAAGCCTCTCTATGCCCTGTTTAGGACAAAGTACCAAGTATGTGCAGAGGCTAAATGAACAAAAGACATCATAGTATGTCTGCAAAAATAGAAACTTTTGGTCATTATGAAACTTATGCATTTAACAAAGGATGTACATGTAAGGAGGTGTAATGCCATTAAGCTCAATGCAATGATGATTTCACAAATAGGATTTGTTATGATTACTTTCAGCATAAATGTAACAAGACATTTCATAGCAATTCAGTCGTCTCACAAAAAAAGTTCACTTACTTTCCGTCTATCTTTAAGAATGCTGTTGAGACTTTCTTCATTGACTTTACCTGCGTAGTCATAAAAGCTGATGAGAGAGAGGAAGAAACAGGTTTTAAATGGATTCATCATGTTCCCACGCCTCCTCTGCTTTAGCCTTGTCATATGGGGCCATCTACTGTCCAACTGTCAATACCATAAGCTACTCTGTACATACTCTGTTTTTGAGAGAGAAAAAATGAGACTGAACAATAACACGTGGTTTCAATGAGTTACAGTAAGAATTCATCCACCTACCTTATCTTGTTAAGCGTGTGTTACAATAAAGTTTTACATCAAGTTTTCCTAAACCCCTAATGGACCGAATTGCTGATGTACAATGTTAGCTTGGATGAAACAATGTCTGTACTACACTATTACAACAAAAAACTAGTACATATACTGTGTACTGTACAGTGAACACTGAATGAAACCTGTTTAAGTGAACAAAGGTCATATCTTACCTAAACAACTGTGCACAAGGATCATGGTGATGGATTTCTGGTGAAAATAAGCAGTGACAAGATTCTTTAGTTACTTATCATCATGTATGCAAATCTTTATGAGTGTGATGCAAATTTAAGGCAACATGTAGACCCACAATTTAAATATATAACACAAAACAACATCAATGAGATGTCATTGACACTGGTGTATTTATCAAATTCAACAAGACACGTGTAACTTATAAGAACAAAAACAAATGTCTATAGGGCCCCACAAACAGCAAACATGACCTTGGAAAGCAGAAACGCTTCTCTTGCTGATTATTTTAGACTTGCTTGCTATTCCAAATACTTTAAGAGGAGATCATAAGCAAAAATAAAATAAAATAAGCAGAAGCATGAGAATATGTAGTAAACAATAAGAATGGTAAATGGTAAATGGCCTGTATTTATATAGCGCTTTACTAGTCCCTAAGGACCCCAAAGCGCTTTACATATCCAGTCATCCACCCATTCACACACACATTCACACACTGGCGATAGCAAGCTACATTAAGAACACTGACTGTCACTTCTAGAAACACTGAAGTATGAGTAGAAAGTCAGGAAGCAGTAAACTTAAGAACTCCACTCAACAAAGAATAAAAATTTAAAAAAAAATCTTCAGTAACACCTTACAGAGGATTTCCCCAATTTAAAATGCCTGACTGTCCAGCTGAATAATATTAGTCTCATAATGTTTTCCTTTTCCCCAAAGTCCTTAAACATCCTATGTCCTAGCAGGGATGATGTGATGTAAATGTAGATATTTTTAAATTACATTTATTATTAATAAATAAGCTTAGTTTTGGAGTCAATAAAAGTTACAAGTTAGTAAAAGGGACGTTAACATTTGTCTGTATACACCTGCACTGTCTCAGGAAATGGAAGTTTCTCAGTAAGCCATGGCAGTGTGACAGAGTCAGAAAACACATACAAAAACCCTAAGATCAAAGCATGACAATTGAAATACCAGTACTTAATTTTAATCTGCTCATTTCCCGCTGTCATGTGTGCCATGAGAAGGAGGTTTAAAACGGTGATGTGTGAGCTTCTCTGTCCTGTGTTAATCGGTCAACGCAAAAGTGTTTAGTCTGTTTCAGGGCTTACCTACTACCTGTAGCAGTTCAGCGCTGCTGATCTGTGTGTCACTGATGCTCACAGTCTCTTCTTGCCTTACATCTCCTAATAGGAAGCCCTCCTGTGTAAAGATGTTTTCACAGAATAGTGGTTAAGTAGTGTTATTAATTTCCTAATTAATTAATGGCTTAAGCATAAGTTTGCTTGTCTCTACCTGACAAAAACAAAAAAACAAAACAAAAACATTAAAAAAACAACAACAAACCCATAATTACATAAATGTTCACATTCCCTGATTATTTTAAAAATGCTGCTTTACTCCTCAAATTCTCCATAGGTTGGCTTTTAAACTTAATACTCCATTTTATAACTCAAAGTCATTTGGATTATCAACCAAACAGCTTCTACATTTTTCCCCTTATGTTTTTTAACCTATTCTTGCCTTTGGACCAACTCCTGTTGTTTTTAGATGTGTTATAAAAATAAAATGATCTGATCAAATGATGAAGTCACAAGTCATTTAGTAATAAATGCAACACATGATGTGAAATAAAGGTCAGTAGATTACCAATTCTGCTAATAACACTCTTCCATTAGAGATGCCCAGATCTTTGTTAAGAGTGGTGAACAGGCTGTACTAAATAGGATTTACAAAGGAGTCATACATAAAATAAACAAATGACCTGTTTTACAAGTATCGTTATGACTCCGTGTTATTGTATCTATTCTTCTAAACAGTAAATCATCCGGTCCTCTTTGGCAACTTAAAATATCTTTATAGAACTATTACATTTTTTGCAATTTCTGATGCCCTCTTGGCCAGATCTCTCTCAGAAAAAGACATTCAGAATCACCATGAGAATTTTTATGTGGATAAATAAATAATAATAACAACAACAATAATAATAATAATGGATTTCATTTATATAGCGCTTTTGGGGCCCTCAAAGCGCTATATAATAGGTATGCTTCAAGTGTGTTTGACAGAATATAGGTCAACAAGTCATTTGCTTTTGGCAAATACCTGAAATCACTTTTTGGCACTACACAGGAATCAGATTTTTCAGCATTCTCAGCCTCCCATATGGCTGACTTCAAGCTGGTCTGTTGAAGTCAGCTACATGTTGACATGCGATTAGTGGTAAAATGAGTAAAAAAAGTCTGTCAAATTAAACCACTGGAGGAGCGCCGCAAAAACATTTGCAACAACAAACCTAATCAAATCGCGCTCACCCAGCTGAACATGGTCATTTTAAAGAAGCTAACAAAGTGGCTAAACATAAAGTTATCTAGCGCTCAGAGCTGGCTGCAAGCCAGCAGCCTCACTATAAGCAATAAAAGAATCAAAGCATCATCAGGAAAATTATGGAGACGAGTAGTCTTTCATATTTAGTTTTATTATGAAGACAATATTTTGCATTCAAGAAAATGTGATTTTTATTTGTATGTGCTGAAAATTGGAATCTGATACATTTCTACTGTTCATAGCAAACAACAACATAAGACCTATTTCACAGTAGGTAAACACATGTAACTAATCACCTTCTATTCTAGAAAATAAACTGTCATTAATATCAAGTCAGGTCAGCATATTTCTATAGCACATTTTAATACAACAGAAGTTGACCTAAAAGGCTTTATGGGCACATTCATTTGCAATCCAGGTCTCAAAAGCCCAATTGCAAACATAGGACTTACATAATCATGCAACATAATAAAATTATTACAAATATAACTAAATTCTAACAACAGCAAAACAGTCATAATAACAGAAATTGAAAACATTTATGGCGGGTTTGACCGAACCACAAGTAAAAACAAATTAAAACAGTCTTTAGAGCTGGTTTCACAGGCCCAGTTGCCTTTAGTTTTTATGCGAGAAGTGGGCTCTAACCGAGGTTGTGAGAATGGTAACCTCAGTAACCTGAAGGCAAAATGTTATTAGTAACACCTGTGTTTACTTAAGACTACATGTCAAAATATCTGCTGTGAAATAAGTCCACTGCAATTAAAAGACTCCTTGTAACCTGTAATATTAAACAACAAATACACTTTTTGTTCCTGTGTGAACATTCGGTCGCGCCAGCTGCTGGTAAACAATCAGCTCTTTCTGCCTATGCCAGGAATGCAGTCAGACTTGCAGCCCAGTCAAGCTGCAACTATCCACCTGCTCAGGGGCGACTATTAAAAGAGGAGAACGGATGTGAACAGAGGCTGTCGGCAGCCTGGTTTCCTTATTTCACATATGCTATTAAAATCATTTCTCATCGACGACGTTTCTTCGATGTTCTTGAAGAAAATAAAGAAAAACAAATTTGCGCATCCCAGCCGTTTAAATAGACACACTGGTGACTTAAGAGTGAAAATCAGCGATTTGGCTACCAAGCTAATCTAGCAATGCGGAAACAAGAGAAACAAATCTGTTTGTATAACTCCGTTTTTTGATTTATGGCGTTATCTCGGTTTTGAGGATATAGCAAATTCCTTTAAAATAAAAGGTCAACATGACTTTAACTTTTAGGAGTACCTATACGCGGAAGTCACTTAACTTGGTAGCTTAGCTAGCATGCTAAGTAGTACGGGGTATTTCCTGGAATCTAAACTTTCCCAATATGATTTCCTCCATAGAAATAACAGGTGTTCTTTTATAGGCAAAACTATGGCTGTATATGTTACAGCTGTGCCACTGTAACACATGACATCACCTTAAGATTACTATCCCTGTGATCATGTTGCCCAAACTTAACACTCTGATTAAATATACTTGCCGGTAAATAGACGGAACCAATACTAGCTAGCCAGCAACAGGATGATGACACTGGGAAAAAAAACAACACAAACTAACGTCGCCGGTGAACGAACAGACACACCATTGAGCTACACACGTCTCAGCAACCATCGCATGACAGTTTGTAAGCACAGTTTAAAACACTTACATGATCCGCGTTGCTGTTGGCGCTGTGATAACACACAGAACTAAAAGTATAACCTGAAATGGATGCCGCCATGATGGAAACATCCCTATCAATCCCGATGACCCCTGCGGTTGGAAGCACGCCGTTTAGACGCAAAGTCTTGTGGGAACTGTAGGACACGTCTTGACAGGCTAGACAAGCATGGAAGACGCCGGAGAGAGCACGCGTGGCTGTGAAAATATCTCGGATTCCGAGGAAGGCCGATGCTCAGAAAATGACTTTGGGACGTCCAAACTCGGAACTAAAGAGTTGTGAGTGTTTGTAACGTAAATTTATGATGGTGGACGTCTTGTGTCAGGCTACACAGTTAGCTAGCGGATACCACTCTCAGAGTCACTTTACACATTTTGTCCACTGTGCTATAAGATAAACACAACTTATAGCCATCAAATCGAGCATGAAGAGGTTTAATTCTTAGTTACAAGCTTACAGGTAACCATTGATAGAGCGAATGGTATAAGTAGAAATGTGTAACACTTAAACCATTAAATTAGAATAGATTAAGTAAGCATTAAATACGAGCTTTTTAGCTTCATGCTGCTGACTTGTTTATTTACTGAGCTACCTGAGTAATTTGTTTTGACCTAACAGCATGTCATGTGTATGCCATAGTATTAACAAATGATCTGGGGGGTTGGGGTTTGCAGCTGGGATGATGCATACCAAAAAGAGCTTGAGACGTTCAACGATATTGGAGATGTTGGTGAGATATGGTAATAATGCAGTGTATTGGCCACAGTGGTCATAGCCATAATAATTTCTTGAGACAAACTGATGGCTTGCTTCACTTCACAATAACCTGTGGCTTCTTAAAAGGTTTGGTGAGGAAAGCATGAGCCGTGTGCTGCGATGGATGGACAAAGCGAAGATCCCAGAAAATGCTGCCATTCTTGACATTGGCACTGGAAATGGAGCTTTTTTAGTTGAGCTGGTATGGATAGAGTAAAATTAATGACACTTTATGTTTGTTTTTTTTATGTATACGATGCTACCTGGCCCTATGTGAAAGGGTAATTGCCACCTAAACCTAATAACTGATTGTGCCCCCTTTACCAGCAATAATAGTAATCAAGCATTTGCAATAACTGGCAATGAGTGTTTCATATTGCTATGAATATAGAGAATTTTATCCCAGTCTTCTTTTCGTTTCGTTTCGTTTCGTTTCGTTTCTTTTTTTCTTTTTTTTTTTTTAAATGAACACAGTTGGAGGGTTTGAGCACGAATGGCCTTCTTAAGGTCATGCCAAATTATCTCAATCAGTTTTAAGTCCAGACTTTGATTAGACCACTCCAAATCATCGAGTCATTGTCCTGCTGCATAACCCATGTTTGTTTGAGCTTTAGGACACAAACTGCTGGCTGGCTAGAGAATCTCCCTGAGGAGGTAGAAGAGCAGAATTCATTGTTCCATAAGCAGCAAAGCAGCTCCAGACCATCACACTACCACCACCATGTTTGACTGTAGCTATGATGGTCCCTCTATGACTTGCTGTGTTAGTTAGACAGATGGAATGGGATACAAACCTTCCAAAAAGTTTACAATTTCTCTCATCAGTCCACAGAATATTCATCAAGATTTTTTTTTTTTGGCTAACATGAGACAAGCTCTTGTGATCTTTTTTTTTAGGCAGTGATTTTTGTCTTGAAACTCTCCCATCTATCTGCTCAAAACCTTAAAAAAATTGGTTTGTGACCCCTTCCAGACCTAAACATGTCAGTGACTTTCACTGACTTTTTTCTTTTAAAAAATCCCCTCAAGAACAGAGATTTTGGCATGATGCCTTGGGTTTTGAGACCTTTTAGCTTTCTTTACTTAGTCATATAGGTTCTGTTTCAGTAATTTCTTGATTCAGCATGTCTGACAGTAATCATACTAGGTGCAGCTAGTGGGATTGAACTCTGCTTTCCAAGAAAATTGTGGTTAATCACAATGCATCCAACCCAGTTGTAGTTTGTTTTTTTTTCTTACCAGAATGAAACTGAGACTTTTGCAAACTATTTTATCCACAGCTATTAAACCAAAAATCTACAGCTAATGTATATTTCCCATTTCCATGCCTTCCTCTGTTAACACTTGGCACTTCTGGTACCACTCTAATAGAAAATCCCTTATCTTTTTCTCATTGTTGCTTTTCCTCTGAAGTATTTTTACAAGCAGCTAACTCAATGTCCTGTTTTTAGCAGCACACGCAGGGCCAGATCACATAAATTGTTTAGTTTATATCTTTACAGACATGTTAGTAAGGACAAAGGTTATTATTGTAACTGTTCATAATTTATTTATTATTTGTTTGCTTTCCCCCCCACCAGGCCAAACATGGATACAAGAATCTGACCGGCATAGATTATTCTCATGCGTCTGTGGAATTGGCCAGAAGTGTGCTTCAGGCAGAGAAACTGACAGATGTCACTGTAAAGGTGTGTCCAGTCAAGATTTGGAGTTCATTTAAATTTGTAAGGAAGATGATACATTGTGTTCATGTTCACAGAAATGACCAGCAGTAACGCCAAACACACTTTATAGCTGAAATTTTAAACGTGTGGATTTTGTGCATTAAGTTGCTGCCACTCAATGATGAGCGTAGCATTTAAACCTTTTAATTGATTCTGCATAAATATTTGGAGGGCTAAGTGAATCTTTTTTTTTCTGCAGTGTACAAATCACGCTTTGATACAAAATGAATCCCTCCTAAGTTCCAATAATACAATATAGTTTTCAGCATACAGTGAGCCAACCTAGAGCCTGGGAAGGTTGGAGGAAACTTTCTTGTGTTTACTATGTGGGAGAGTTGGATAGGAAGAAGGCCTTGAATGTGGTGGATGTCTGCCAACCTCATACCCCAAATAACTTGGCAGGCTTTAACACACATTTTCTATCATATACACGCAAGAAAAACAAGTTATGAATGCTGGCTGGTCTATAAGGGTTGTGATGAGTGACTTTTCCACTCCTTCATGCATAATACAGTTGCATATATGTTGTATGCATTTCACACCTATGATGCTGCGTGCTCTGCTTGTGCAGAAAGGCTGCCACTGAAGTCAATATTGACCTTAGCTGTGCAGGGGAGGGCTCAGTATGTGAGAGAGAAATATGTATGTTGGCATCTGGGTCATTTCTGCACAACTGCCAACGTAAGTTGTATGAACGTGCCTGTCGCTCAGAGGTCATTCTTAGAACTATGTCAGAACCCCTTTGCAGTTTCCATTAGTCACTGTCTACTGCTCTTTTGACACTTTCACCTTCACGCATTCCTACAACGTCTTCCCACTTTTTTCTATTTTACAGACTCACACTAAAGTCAGTTGTAGCAGTATATAGCTGTACCTGTCCTCAGGGAATCTCTGTTGATCCTCCTCCATAAATCTAATATGTGTCATGAGTAGGTAGCTCTAGAGCTCACCCCAGAGATCTGGTGTTCAGCCATCTGTCCAGATAAAGGAGTCCTTTCACTAGTGGTATGGTGGGCCAGAACCCTCAGCAAAATTAAGTGCTGTCATGTCAACAGTTGGAATTTAGTTTTAAAGTAAACCATTGAAGTATAGCACACTTCATCTTGGGATCTACTGAAAGATTTCTTCTGCAGGTAACTGCACACATTTCTGTAGTGTTGATCACTACATTTTTACCTTCTCGCTTTTTCTTAATTTTAGGAGATGGACTTCTTAAGTTGTCCGAAGGAGTTAAAAGGTTTTGACGTCTGTATCGACAAAGGAACATTTGATGCAATAAGCTTAAACCCAGTCAACACCAACGAGGGCAAAAGACAGTATGTCCAAGCCCTAAAAGATGTTCTGAAGGATAATGGATTCTTTGCCATCACTTCCTGTAATTGGACAAAAGAGCAGCTACTTGACAGATTCAGTGAAGGTGAGAAAAAATTCATTACTGTTTGGAGTGCACTGAGTTATCATGGCTGAGGATTGGTATTAAATGTCACATCAGTTTTGAGTTGGCGGAAATTTCAAAGACGGGATGATGAAGACCTGAACGCCTTAAAAATATGTACATGCTCACTGGCCATATTGTTGTTAAATGCTGATATCAATGCCAGTCAAATGGCAGCAACCCATGTTAACATGATCCAGATGACCTGCTTATATTTAACGGAGAAAAAGAATGGAGAAGAAAGGTGATTTTAGGCGACTATGAATGTGGTATGGTTGTTGATGCTAGATGGGCTGCTGTGAGTATTTCAGAAACTGCTGATCTGCTGGGATTTACCCACACAGGTATCTCTAGGATTTCATGAGAATAATCCAAAAAAAGAGAAAATAACCAGTGAGTGGATGTTCTCCTGGGAGAAAATTGGCTTGTTGGTGTCAAAGGAGAATGGCTAGACTGCTTCAAGCCAACAAGAAGGCAACAGTAGCTCAAATAACCACTTGCTACTGCTAAGGTATGAAGAAGAGCATCTGTGAGTGAATTACATTGAACCTTGAAGCAAATGGGTTACATCAGGCCCATTAGACACTTTAAGTAAACCTGACCTTTGATCACGCATTTAATTATGCAGCCAAGGATTATGTTAATTAATTCCTGTGGCAGTTTTGAGTCTACCTTGATATTACTTAAATGCTTCCTGATTTTTTTTATTTATTTATTTTTTATATGGTGTTGCAAAAGGCCAGTGCACTGGTCTTGGAGAATTGGGAAAATTATATATGCACCTTTTGGTATTTTGTGTTGAAAAAATATTAATTAAATATCTAAATGTGTTTAAAACACTTTACTAAGGCTTTAGTGGAGCTTTTAACTTCAAGTAATGTCATGGGGTTCTTTTTTTAATGAGCGAGTCCTAACATTGTTTAAGATAAGGGAGTGAATTGTTTCTTTGACCTGCTGATGACCTAACCCGGATCAAGAATTTGCTGCAATAAATCACACAAAAATCTTCTTGGCTGTTTTGTTTGTTTTTTTTTGTTGTTTTTTTTTAATGAGAAAGGGAATACATTAAATTCGTTTGTTTGGGGGGGGGGTTGTTGTTTTTACTTAAAGGATTGATAAGTTCAGCTTTCTTGAGTAGCCTATTTTCTATGGGGTTTTTATGTTTGTTTGTTTTTTAGGGTTCTCAGGGACTCTACAGGCACACTTGCTGAGTTGTAAATGGGTTAAAGCATTTGCCAAAACATGTTGATCATTTGGGTGTGCGGCAGTATAATTTAGTCGTCTCTTTTTTTTTTTTGTCTCATTCTCATTTAACAGACAGACAGTTCCACAATCGCTACCTGGCAGGTTGTTAAGCTCCAGGCAAAAAGAGCCTGTTAAGTCAAAATTTCAGTAAGATAAGCTGTCATCTGTTCCCTCATTGTAGTCACTCTGGAGAGCCTGCAGGGGGCCAGAGGGCCTTGCGATTGAATAAGGAGTCTCTGCAGAACACAAAGTGGCTTTCCTCAATTAACTCATTCACTGCCAGCCATTGGCAGTGAATGAGTTAAACCCATTGACTCATTCACTGCAATTGACGGCTATAGACGTCAATGGCAGTGAATGAGTTAAAAGAGGGTGTTCTTTAATGTTTTGAATGTGATTGGCTGTCATCAATTAAGTTGGTCCTAAGTCATTTCCACCTAATAGTTGAGCAATGTCCACTTTGGCTGAGGAGGGCCCACTACTTTCTGAGATCTCATCTTTCACAGTGACAGCCTGTCTTCACTAGCCCCCCAGGAAGCGTCACAGATGGTCAATGGATCTTCACTCAGTTCTGCTCCTTTTTTTTAGTAACAAAACCACAGAAGATGATAAAAGATTCTGGCCATCTGCTAGGTTTTTTTGCAATGTACATTTCATAACTTGCGCATTTTCTTTGTGTTGCTTCACAGGATTTGAGTTTGTGCAGGAGTTGTCTACACCCACTTTCCAATTTGGAGGCAAGACGGGCAACAGTGTAGCAGCGCTCATCTTCAAAAGAGTGCATTGATTTACGTCAGACAGGATATCACCACAGGAAATCGTCACATCTTTGCACTTTAAAACTCTTTTTTTTTTTTTGACTGTGTAATGAAACAACGTTGATCAATGGAGTGGGGTGTTTTTTTTTCTTAAAATAAACCTCTTTTTTTCTTGCTTCCTTTCATTTCCAATCAGCCTCATTACTAAATGCATATTAACTAAACACCAATTTAGAAATATTTATTTTAAAAGTTTATGATCAGAAATGCACATACAAATAATACTGATGTTTGTCTGTACTTTAAAAAGTGCTGAATTGCATGATGTTAACTGCTTAAATGAGTTAACGAAGTTGGCACACAATGTATACACAGTTAGGTTTATATTAGAGGTTTTCATTGAAACGGTTGGTTAACTAATTTAGTTTGATATGGCATGTCCATCCAAAGTCTTTCCATCTGTTACAACATTATTTAATCCAGTGGAAAATATTTAATGGAAATATAGCTTCGTCAAAGCTGATTGTAGCAGAAAGGCATCCAGACGACAAGTCAGTGTTTGATTTGATTAGTGATCATAAGCTTATGGGCAAAATGCATTATGTCATCTCTGCAGTAGCTTGTACTCAGTGTTTTTCCTTATTCCATAAATCATCTTTTGACCTTTAAAGTTGCTTTGCAGTGACCCCGTTATGAGTCCTGACACTCAGAAAACAAGTGTTCAGCCTAACAAGGTTCTTAATTACAGTCATCTTTCATACTATGCAAAGAAGCCCCTAACTAATTGGATAAACTGGAAGCAAGTGGCACTTGGGGGTCCTGGGTACTGTGATTAAGAGGTGCTAGCATAATGAATAAGCAAGAGGCCACGGCTTCAGTGGGAGGAAAGCTTGTCTGCCATTTCCTTTCTCAATGGCATCATTAATAACTGCCAAACCCTGGATCCTAATTGCAGGCTGAGACAGTGGCCAAATGGGAGCTGTCGATGTTGAGGCATGCTGTTGAGTAAACACATGCAAGCTTTACAAGAATTACTGCCTGGAAATTTACAAGGCTCTGGATATCCTGGATGTGCATGTTATGCCCACATTTGAAGCTCTCACAGAGATTTTCCCATGAAGAGAAATGTGCTTCATTGAGCTTCAGCTAAATAGGCTGTCCTTTACTTTTATCAAAATTTAATCTTTCTGTGTCTATTTTTTTTAAGTTGTTAAGAAGCTCTTATGAGTTAGAAAAGTTTAACACCAGTTTAAATGAATAGGGGGGGGGCTAATTCATCCTTCATCTTTAAAAATATTTTACTTCCAGCCACCCAATCATGAAGGAAAATTAGACAAGAAACGTGTTGGTTTGAACTCAGCTGTAGTCTGCAGCAGATTTACCCTCATCAGTGCTTTCACAGCCTTTGGGTTGGCACATGGCTCAAGCTACACTTTTATTCCATTCATAATGTTAACCTATAAGGTTTTAGACTCTGTGCCATAACCCGCTGGCTGCACTACCAGCACGAATACCATGCTTTCATTTCAACTTCTCAAGTGTGATACTTCAAATATTTATGTTTTTTCACTCCATCTCCCTGGAAACACGTTTGAAGGTCTCCTAATAGGATTTTTATGGATTGATTGAATTACTTCAGCATGTAACGGTGAACTTTCCATGGCGAGAGGTGGACGAACAAGTATTTCAGACCTTTTCGCACTGAGTAATGACTACCACTGGTACACTGGGGCGCAATAAGGCATTAATTGACGATTATAAACTTTATTTACTCGTGGTTCACGTTATTACGTGACGACACGTCTCGTTGTTTTAGGCAAAACGCATGGGTCCGGTAGCAACTTTTAGTTGAGTTGTTTATCTTTGCTTATTTTGACTCGTCAACACTCATTTATCTACTCAACATCAATGAAACGGGCTGCATAGTAATAAAAAATGACCACGAGTATTGTAAATGCCCGAGGGCACTGGAACGTACCAACTCGAAAAGGGTGGGGGTGCAAGTGGTGAATAAAACTTCGCCCCTTGTGTGTTGACATATTAAAGACTTTTAGTGTTGCTGGATAATAATTATAACTTTACGAGAACACTGCACAACAACCCGGTGTCCCCGTGTCCGCATTAGTTTGGTAACCGGTTACCTTGTTGCTCGTCTCTCCCCCCGCTGACTTGAACTGCATGTGTACGCGGATATTGTTACAATCAATGCTGAAGGGAGAAGCTCAGCTCTCAGCTGCTTGCAGTCTTGCTTGGTCCTACGCTGAGGACGCTGAACTGGCGGCTGCAACTGCGATAAACTTTTTCTTTTTCGCTTTCCGTTTGTTGAAGATGACCTAACCTCGAAAGAGCCTCTGCTAGCCAGGTAGTAGCACGCTAGTTAAATTGTATGCATTGAACGTCTTTTTCTTTGTTTCTTTCACTGCTCTGAAGTTTACTCTGTTCTTGCTGGGTTTCCCCATATAACTTGTTAGGTTACTTTAAGGACACGTACTTTAAGAAAACATAAATGGCTTTTTGTGGGATGAATTTCTTAAAAGAGTATAAACCTTTTTTGTTCATATAAAAATAAAAAATAACAATGTGGCGTGTTAAACTCTTTTTGGGTGACTGCAACTTAATTGTTCTGCACTCAGTTCATATGGAGCTTCTAAATAAATATATGTATATAAAATAATCTACATGACCGACCTGGTGCTGCTATAAATGTCCCCGCATAATAACCCGTTTTGAGATTTAGGGGCTTCACGCAGGCAGCAAGCTCTTTGAGGCTGCAAACTCCCCCTTCATCTGTCAGGCAATGCAGTGAATCTGAGACTGCTGTAAACTACACAGTACCTGTAGGTGGAGAGGCAGTGTGGTTGCTTTGCAGCATTGACACACAGTTCCTCACCACAACCCATGAGATGATGTTAAGAGAAGCTTTAGTGCTTTGAGTCATAAGGCTTGGCTGCACAAGTCGCACCAATCTCCACTGCACATTTAGGTTTTTGTTCTCTTTTCAGAGAGGAATCTGAAATTACTAAATCTTGTGCTTTTTTTTTTTCCCTGAGCATCAGAGTAGGTACTTTTTTTAGGTTGAGGAGCCCGAAACTATTGGCCACTTTATTCTTCCTCAATTTCAATTCTGTTTTATCAGCTAATATATAAGGCTGAATCCTTGAAGTTCAACCAAAATGTACACTGTTCTTATGACTACGTGACAGAGATGAATGCATTATAAACTAAGACTATGATGTTATGCATATATGAAACTGAAACCTACATGATAAGAACTGATAAGATGCTGATAAGAACAATTATAATTTAGGTTTGTTATCCGCTGGCATAGCTATGAGGCCTCTGTTTTGTTTTAGGCTCAAACTGTAAACGAGGACTCTGAATATAGGGCACAGTGGCAGCAGAGCACTAAACTGCTTATTTGTCATCTTTGTTTCCTTTGTGGGTTAGGAAGTGTTGGCGCTTATGTTTTGGTGCTTATGTTTTGCCCTTTCCGATTCTAACCACAGCTGGCTGAGCTTTGTGGACACCATCAACACAATACCCTGAAGAACTGGTTTGGTATGAGGGTACATTAATTGGAAATATCTGGGAATTTTCACAGGGACACAGAAGCAAGAGGTCATCCTTGACTGGCTAGGTTGGTTGGTAAACTAAACGTTAATGGACGCATATTTGCAGAAAATGAAATGTCTTCGCAATTGCAAAGGTTAGCTGATGTTCAGATTGGAAGTGAAGCAGAGTGCTTGGGCAGATTTAATCACCTGTCAACTCTAGTGACTATTGGCATGCTGATAGAGGTGTTTCACAAATGCGGGTTTGACTTCGATGTAACCTGTTCTGAGTACTTCTTATCTACTTTTCCAGGTTGGGGAAGATTTTGATCACTACAAAATGCCTTGATTTCCAAAATAAACAATTGCTGGAATCTTTCAGCTTGGTGTGAACAAGTTTGTGAATCTGCAAATGTGCTGTTTGCTCTTGCGAATCATTATGTCTGACTAGGAGCAGGGTGGAAGTGATCTGTCCTGGTGCCAGAGGTCCGCAAAGGTCCAGAAAACAAAAGCAATCTGTTGTCTTCTATATGTTACTTTGGCTGTTTTATTTAACTTCTAACACGTTTGGAAATGTTGCTACTGGCTAAGCAGGCATATTGAAACAAGTCAATCCATAGGACTTTTTCCAAAAAAGTGAAAACACTCCTCGCGTTGCGAAGGAAGCAGTTTACACATTTTCATCACAGTTCCTGGCGATCGCTTTTTGTACTTAGTGTACTGCAATTGCGCTCAACAACAGCTCTGGTATTGTTCATCTGTAGGCTTGTTTTGGACATACTAGAAACATAATATATGGAGGCAATTAAGGGCGGTGGGTTTTTAAAGGGGATTGCTCTGCACTCCAGTGTGTGCTTAAGACGCACACATTTGCAAGGTCTTTGTGTTGCAGAAAAAAGGCCCTATTAGAACTCTATTCTGTCAGTGGGCAGCTGTGTGCCTGTGTGCTGAGCAAGCCACTGGCCCATTCTCCGTCTGTGTGAACAACTCTCACTCAGTCCACACGCTGACGCACATGCTGCCACTTTCACCCCTCTCTGTCCTTTGCTTTTTGCCTTTTTTGCATTTATTAATCATGCTATTTCTCCTGTTTTTGACTGTTATTTGTCTTTCTGTTCCACTACTGCTCCACTGTTGCTCTCTTTCCCTCCCTTGTTCCCTGACCCAAGGCATTATGCAAACCTACCAGAAAAGGATTGTTAGCCATGGCTGTCTCTGCCACCATAGTACTCTTTATTCATTTCAGAAGCTTCCCTTTCTTCTCTGTGACCTGCAGTCATAATTGCTGTGGCTTCAGACACATTTAAACTCACCCCACCTCCCCATTTAGTCTTAAAGAAGTTAAAAACAAATACCTCGGTTATTTGACTCTGTCAATGTATTTGTTTCATTGTCAATATTCCTTGTTTTGTTTATTCCTTCCTCATTAACATGATGGATTTGTAAGTCTGGCGTCAAATCGCCCACAGAGCCACAGACCAGCAGCTGAAAAGAAAAGAAAAGAGGCATTCTCACATACACCAGAGAAGCACTCCCCCAACCCCCCAAGACAGGCACCAGACTCTACTTAAAGATGAAAAGCATTCTGGGATGCAATAGAAATGCTCCAATGAACACTCTGCTCTAGTCTTTATGTGGCGATAGTGAGGAATTATTTAAAAAAGGGAAAGAAAGGATGCCCACACCGTGTTTGACTCTCAAATAAGTATGTCTTTATTTATTTTAGTCGTTTGCATATGTTGTGTGCATGTGCATAACCTGTATTCTTCTGGAAAACCCCAAATCCCAGGTGAGCCAATATTTTCTCTTGTGTTGCCTTGTGTCATCATAACACCACACTTATGAATGGCAGCGGTTGGCATTCTTCTGTTTATTTTCCTCGACTGCTTTGGATTGGCTTTTCCTTACAATATGAGCCAAAGCATAACTCCAGTCTCATTCGTGCCGTTCTTTACCGTAGATCCAGCCTGATGAAGGAATCTCCCAAATGAGTTCTTTATTTATTTAATAAAAAAACAGACAGAGAGAACTGAAAGCTTCTGTTAGTGTACAGACAGCCTTATCTGATGTATTTTTAGAACCTGTTTTCCACAGTTGTGACAAAATCTAAGCATCTAACTTCCTCTTTCAAGTATTAGGACTCTAATCAATAATGACAATCATTTTTTTGATATATACTAATGTGACACTTAATGTGTTACATCCTTTCACAAGCAGGGTTGTCTGGTCACACTGGCTTCTCATGACTAGCCTTGCACTAACATTATTATTGATTGGTAATCTAAAGTCATACTCTCGCCCCCCCCCCCCGGAGTTGTACAGCATGTTGGTTCTCAGTATTTGGGTTGGACTCTGTTTTACATACTTGTTTTACATGCACCTGCATGTCATTACACAGAAGCTCAACAAGTAGCTTGCTGTGTAACATATTAGATTACTTGAATCAGATGAGCTTATTAACTGCCAAATAACAAACGGTATTATTAAGATGTTGTAAATGGAGATGTAACTGAAGTATTACATTGAGAGTCTTAAGTCAGAGACTGATTGGAATTCTACTGTGTATTACTATGCAAAGAAAGCTCCTGGTCCAACTAGGAAATGTAAAAGCTTTGTCTATGGACATTATCTTGACCTTTACACAGTAGCAGTTTACTTTATTCCAGCACCAATTTGATTTGCTTTCGTTTTTCAACAAAGATGAGTTCAAACAGCGCAGCTCACAATTTGAATGTGAAATGGCTTGTTTAAATTATTCCCAGTCATCACTGTTGAAACTAACAGATGTGTTTTAAATCGATAATATGTCTTCTTCCTATTCAGTGCTGCTTAACATAGGACTCATGAGTCCAACATTTACTGTATGTGGTTATTTCAATGAAAAAAACTTAAAATGACACGTCTTCAGTGGGATTTTCAAATATCTGTTTTACATTCCTGGTACACATTATGCTGAGCAGTCAGAGGGTCCATATGGTGAGCTGAGCCCCCTCATGAATGAATGAATGGGCTGATGGAATGCTGCTCATAGTTTTTGTTCTGAAATTCTCCCACCGATACTCACTAAAAACTCACCCACATCTCCAAAAAATGTATGTAATAGAGCAGCAGAAAGTAATTGATTAATTACTCAGTGCTGCCAACATATTTTAGAAACTATCGGTGGAACTTGGCTTCAACAGGGCCGCGTGGCTAAACGGCCTCCATCTCTCATGATGGTATGTGCAGCACTGTTTTGCATGGCGGCTTCATACACAAAGTCAGTGTAATTGTTGTTTTGTAGAGCCCTTCTGCTTAGACTCCTCTTGCATATAACAGCAGACCTACTGTATATCTTTATGTTAATAAGCATGAGTATGCGAAAGCTTATGGCTAATTAACATACCATTACATATGAATATTATAAAAGTTTATTTTTCAACCTTGATGTACACAGTTTGGCATTTACACAAATGCCTTTTGTGCTCATTTGGACTGCACACTTCACCACAAAGCTTTTCTAACTTACCACTAGTGCCGTATTTAATGTCAGTGAGGAAGCAATTCCTCCTGCTTCTCCAGTCACTGCTGTCACGAAATCATCTTCATTTGTTTGATTTGACACCATTGTGCTTCACATAACAACAGAAGCGCTTTTAACCTCATATCGGCTGCAGCACCATGGGCCACTGGCTCTATACAACACTTTCATGGACTACTTACATGCTGACGACACTATATAGAAATCAACTGGTTTTAAGAAAATGTATTTGTAAATTATGAGCTCTATCATTTTAGTGATTACAGTATACATGATAATATTATGTGTTAGACTGAAGATGACTGCTGCTCTGCCAGAAGCATGCGATCTCTCTTTTTCTAATAAGCATGGTTGTTAGAATTTGGTTAGCATTGCTAAACTATGATACAGTAGCCACATCTCTCTGACAGTTTTTCAGATTGACTTTGAGTCATTGATGACTTATGCTTTGACTACTGTTAAAAATCTCGTGTAATAGCACTAGTCAAAGACTGTTCATTTTCAAGCGTGTTGAATTTTTGGATTTGTATTCTTTTCATTAGACAATGTGGAGTTTGGATTGGAAGGGGGGGTGTATGTGTCTAGTAATTTAGTAATTTGTTGTTTTTTTTCTCATTCAAACTAGAGTTATTATATTGATCTTTAAAAATCTACTATATAGGGTACTTATTAGGTCATTGGTACTGACAGTAAGTATAACATCACTTGTTTATACAGCATAGGAATGGCCCCTCCTATTGAGCTAAGCAATTGCTTGGGATTGCTAGCAGAACTGGAGCCTCTGGTGTATGTAATGTACCCTTACATGTCACAGTGCTTCACCTTAGTAAACTGGCCTTGCTCAATAGTCCAGTTTCCTATGACAAACAGATTTACTGATAAAGACTGATGAGCTGTCCAGACATTATTATTCACTAGATGGGTGACATCTGCCTTTTTCACATCACCAGTTGTCATTGTTGTCTTCTGTTGTGTGCTTGGCTGCTATGGCTACCTATTAAATCCTAGAAACAGTGTACTACCTAGCAACTGTTTTGTGTCTAAAGTCAGAGTGAAACTACCCCAGGAAGTATCAGAGATTCATTTTTGTGGGAAAAAAACCCAAAACAAAAACTTTGACAATTTTACCTAACATATAGTAGATAACCTATCCGCTCTCAGGCTGTAAATCTATGATTAAATAAATGTTAATGTGAAATGATGGTAGAATATGTGTATGTGAAGTTAACTCGTTGCCACAATGCTCTGTGGATATCACTTGGGGCTTTCTCCTTTCATGTATTTAGTAATGAAGTCAGTATGTTCCACACCCAATTCAGCAGTGGCATGTCATGTGACCACAAGGGAAGTAGAACTCCTGCAGTGCAAAGGGAAGTGTGCTTGCTTATGTGAATTATGTTAGTGTCTTCATGCCAACATAGTTGAGATAAGAAGACCAGTATTAACTGGACTTGCAAGTTAATTCTAAAGAAAGCTTTGGGGTTCATGTTTACTGCTCTTATTTCTATTGTAGATCTGTTGTTAAGAGTAACAGCAACTTAAATTGGAGCTTCAAGGCTGTATTCATGCAGAGATTAATGGTCACTGTCATGAGAGAAGCATTCAGGGTAATCTCCAAAAAACTTGACTACTTAAAATACATAAAGTTTCACTGAATAAGCTTTTCAGTGTTTATGTACCTTTGAAGGAGTAGACGGTACTAGGGTGATAGCCAAAAGATTCAATGGTATGTCTTGACCTCCCAGACCATTTTTACAACCTCGACCACATTATCCAAGAGAGGGGTCGCTGTGTGTTCACCCTGAATTAACAATGGACATCTTAGGCTTTCACAAAAGAAAGCCTCCTTTATTCTTTTTAAGGCTTTCATTTAGTTTCTCATGGACATCTGAACTATTTAAAACAGGTGTCAGCGTCTAGCCTTTTCTGACATTTAGTGCCACTTTGATTAAGGAAAACTGTGACAGTAATTTAATTTAATCTTATCAAAACAAGAATATGATCTGCCGAGGCTTTCCAGCCATGCCATATTTTGAATATTTGGGCTTCAACATTTCATTAGTGCCAATTGAACTGGTTTCCTCCAAGTACAGCAACTGATCAAAGTCCTGACACCAGACGCACTCCACACAAGTATGCAGCAACCAGAGCCAATTAGTGATGGACACCAAACACCCCGTTACAGAACTTTAGGGGGGGTGCAAATAGGGTTCTATTTATCTGCCTGTACAAATCACAGCCTGGGCAAAGAGCCACATTATCTTAGCTGCTCTTTCTTGTGCCCTCCTGAGTCACTAACTATTGTGAGCCAAGAGCTGCTTTCTGCATCCCAGCATACACAAATCAGTTCTTGAAGTACCAGTGGATTTGAACCCACTTATGGTCAAAGTTTTGTTAGTTCGATAAGTTACAACTCAGCAAATATCATATATATTTGAGATTTATTGGGAAAGATTTCCTTTATTTGAATCAAATAGGGCTGAGATGGGATCTGACAAAACAATTGATGAACCTCAGTCATTTTATCCTTGACAGGCAAAGCAGTATCGCAAGTTGATCTATAGCAGGGGTGGGCAACTCCAGGCCTCGAGGGCCGGTGTCCTGCAGGTTTTAGATATCACCCTGGGTCAACAAACCTGAATCAGATGATTAGTTCATTACCAGGCCTCTGGAGAATTATAAGACATGTTGAAGAGGTAATTTAGCCATTTGAATCAGCTGTGTTGGATCAAGGACACATCTAAAGCTTGCAGGACACTGGCCCTCGAGGCCTGGAGTTGCCCACCCCTGATCTATAGCAAGTGGAAGTCTTTGACTAAATCAGTCGGTGCTTTGTGTAGTGTTCACTGTTTTGTACTGTTGAGCTATAAAAAAAAAAAAGTAATTAGTATACTAAAAGTATTAAGTTAAAAAAAAGCACCTGTCCCATCACATTCATCATAATATGAGACTCTAATGAAGGGAGAAGTAGCTCTTCCAGTTTCAGTTTTACGCCTCATTTAGTATCCACAATGTCTTCCCTGGTATCTTAACTGTAAAGGATGAGACAAATCGTCATTTAAGTCACTTGCTTTGTTTGATGATCAGCCTGACTTATGATAACAAAAACGACATTTTTCTGTGTGGGACATGCAGCTGAGTTTGTGAGATTTTGTCTGGCTTTATGAAACATATTTAACTTAAAGCTTAGTAAAATTGATAGTGTAATGTCAGGCTGTTTGATCATAAATCATAATCACAGCTATTTAACAATTGTTCAGTTACTGTGGAAACACAAATTTACTGAGCAGTAGATTTCCTCAACAGTGCATTTCCTTCCTCAGGGGTGGGGTACAACCCTCACTATCACAAATCACTCAGCCCACAGTACAGGTTCCACTACCCTGCAGTATTGTCACAACTAGGCAGGCTTTTGAGGTGTTCATTTATGGCCCCACAGATTTTATCTTTGCACCATGAGGCAAGCACATGAGTGAAACAGGTCCGTCTGCGGCCCTTTAAGATTGCTTTCACAACGACATATTATCCGTAGGATAAAACCAACTTCTCTTAAGATGGTATTTTTCAGATGATCCAACCTTACCTGTCATTTCACCAGTGCTTGGTGAACAATGCTTTTGTTTTCAGGGAGGCAAGACAGGAAAAAGGTTGATGTTGTGCTGGATATATAAAAACACAGTAATGATTGTTTTTATAATCTTTGAAGACCAAAGTTGTAAAAATGATATTTAATTCTTCTCTCAGTGGTGTGTAACAGGGACTCATCAAACCTCAGATGAACTGATAATTTCCTGGGTTTTTGTTAGGACTGACATCTAGTCAAACAAAAAGGCTTTTCAAACAGTGTGATGTAGCCAGCAAGGACTCTTGTTTTGAAGAGCAAAAGTCTGATCGGATCTGAAAATGGCTCTGCACAAGTGCTCTACACAGCCCATTAAGCTCTGGTTTCCCCATCATGAGAAGTCGGTTCATTAAATAAGCATGGCTCCAGGCTTGAATTCACACTCGGTCTGCCCTCTCCCATGACCCTGCTTGCCAGTCACTACACACACAAGTGCAGGTTAGCATAAGCAGACATGCATGTACAGAAACACATGCACAGCTAGCTCTTGTTCTCAGTGTGGAGATGCTGTTTCAGCCTTGATCGGACAAGTCACGCTTCCTACCTGCATCAGTCAAACAACAACAACAACAACAATATAACAACCTTTACACACAGCCGTCACGCTCCTCGACCCTTATTCTGATTAACACACACATACACACACACACACTGCAATACATTGCCCCACCCATTACTCAGAGTCACTTCTAATCAGTAGAGTAATCTGCAAAACTGATTATGAAGAACATACTCTTTACTTTTTACTCCCACTAACAGTACCACCTTCTCTTGCCTGTGGAGGCCCGGTTGTGCTCCACCGACTCTCTGAAATGAATGCAGATAATGGGAGTCATATGCCGGCTTTTGGTTTCAGGCAGGCCTACATGAAACATTTATTTACTTAGTCTTTATGTAGTCATGGGGCTGGAAACAAGAAAAGGGACAGAGATGACATTGTTAAGTCAGAAGACATGACTAGACTGGTTTAAAAAAACAAAACACTTTTTATCGATCCATGTTGTTGTTGTTTTTGTTTTGTTTTTTTTCCTCTACAGAAGTCAGTTTTTTTTCAGTGGTGCACACTTCTCCCTAAAGCATCTTGTGTAAGTGCAACAACCCTTACTTAACACAAAACCACATGTTTCATGGGCAGGATAGCATAGTAGGCCTGGAAGATCCATTAGCCTCATGTGTTGCTCCGGAGTCAAAAGCTGTCATTAGCCAGCAGTTGATTGGGGATCTGAACTATGCTGGTACTCTCTAATTGGATACTGTCAGTGTGTTTGGTGGTTGGTAAATGACGGAGTCCAAAGTCACTGCAGCTACTTTTATTAAAGAAAGCATAACTGAACTTGCCCATCCTCCGCCATAGTCATTCACATGCATTGAAAAACATCAGAAAGGCTGAGTTGAGCAGATGTGACAAGGCATGTTTGTCCCAAAAAAAAAAAAGATATAGACCATCTGCCATACATATAAAGCTTTTAACGGTTGTGTTTACCGAAGCAGCTTCTGTCTGGGCTTTGCTATGTGTGGGTGCAGGCAGTCTTTGAGTTAACCGCAGCTCCATATATGCTTCTTTTCTGTTCGTGGTTTCTAGCCACATCTGTAGTCATGTGACGTGAGTAATGTCTTTTCCTGAATTAGCTAAAGCTAGCCTTCTGTTACAACATGTTTAGATTCCCCTGTGTTCAGGGTAATATTGCTGACAGGCCAAATGTTCTGTTATCCACAGGGATGAGGAAGCAGTTTAACATATATCAGCACATTTTCTTTTAAAGCTAGTAGGTTGATAGGTGTGTGTATGTAGTGTGTGGATCTATATCGATGACTGAAGTTGCTGTACGTTTTCGGATTTTAAATGCTGAATGGAAAAACTTAAGGTGTGCATATAGCAAACATGTATCGCATTCAACCGTGCCCCTTTCAATCACTGTTATGGGTATGTTAGTTAAAGCAGTGAGGAATGTAGATATTGAAGTGATTTATCTGTGAATGACGGTTATCACCTCACAGATTGATTAAAAAGGCAACCTGTTTGTATTTGTGAGAAACTTTTCTCTCAAGACACGTTTTAAGACAAAAATGCACATGCCATGCTTTTTGTTTTTGTGAAAAATCTTAATGAGAATGGCACAGAACAAGTTAAAGCAGCCACAATTGGGGTTAAGAAGCCAGATTTGGCACACTATTGATTGTTATGGCTATGCTTAAACCTGAGCTTTATTTAGGCCCTGCTTCTTGCCCATGTCTTGTAGCCAGAAACATCCTTTGCACTTTAATTAAATTAGTAATGTTTTTATTTCCCTTTTTTTCCATGAATACAGAGATTGGCTGACATTTGAGAGACCTACCTCCACCACCTTCACAAGTACTGCTCTTCAAATGGGAAATCTTCCTCTGCTTTTTGCCCAAATGCACTGTCTGCCCTCTGCTCTCGTATAAGATGGCTGCCTGTGGCCTTTTTCTGCACCTGAACAGACTGGAGCAGAGCTACTTGCTACCATGGTGATTGTTTTCTCACAAACACTGGAAAAGAAGAAGGCTGCCAATGATGTAACGTCCAAGAGCATCGAGCGACGGCTGGTGAGAGAAACTTTACGTTTTGACTTTAACACAAGGCAAGCTTGTAGGTAGTGTACCCACAAGCATGTTAGACCACGATAAGTTGTTCACTAAAGGATTTTAGATGTCTTTAACTGTCATTAATATGATAGATACATTTTCACTTTTGAGGTTCTCTTACTCAGATGAGACGTTCAGTGTGAGCTTTATAATTGTCCCTTGAAGACAAACAGTTCTAGGATGTGTTAGCCTAGAACAAGAAGGAACCAGTTCCCTAATAAAATAAAGGGAACTGGTTCAAAATTATTCCAAAATGTCAATGCATGGTGGATCAGTGGTTATAGCTATTGGCTCACAACAAGAGGGTTTCTTCAGGAGCTTTTTCCTACTAGTGGAAAAAAATGGTTGTTTAATGTTGCCTGTGCCAAGACAGTCTTGCAAAAGACATTCTAAATGTCAAGAGTTTCACTTCCTGAGACCGGTTAACAATCCCCTGCTAATCACTGGTTGCTTGGGAAAAATGTGTATTCTCCAGCCAGTTGGCAAGTGGTTGCAGGAGGTTGCTTGCTGTCAGTTGGTGAAATTGGTTGCGAAGAAGAATGCTGGACTGAAAACCTCCTCCCAGATTGTTGCAGCCGCCCCCCCCCCCCCCCCCCCCCCCGTAGCACTCACCAACTACTCTGAGCGGTAGTGAAATGGTGAAAAGTGTGATGCAAAATGGTGATATTTGCTTTCAGTATAAAAGCTGTGCCTTTTGAAATTTGTTAGTTTGAGCGGTAAGGCTCAACTTTTATTTTACAGGCTGCAGCACTTTTTAACTCACCACCAAGCAGCAGTGAAAATGTAGAGTGTTTGCACTTTACATCAGAACTACAGGTGACTGTGGCAATATTCAAGCAAGCAAGTTTTTGGTACAGCATACTCTTTGCGACTGATTACACTCAACAAAGGTCAGTGGCCTCCAGCGAGCCAGTCAGGAGAATAAACGTTATTCTTTAGTGAATGATCTGTGTGACTAAAACTTTAAAAAAAGCAACGTATGGAACAAAAAAGAGCTTTTTTAAAATTTCAGTCAAAATGTTATTTTTGGTGTGTCACCCCTGAGAATTATTTCACTTTTTGTTTTTTTTTAACCAGCACCTAGGTTTCACTTCTCAAAGTAAAATAGGGGTTATTTACATTTTATTTTTATCTCACTACTCCATTCAGACAAGCACGGGAGAGTAGTTTTCACTTTCCCGCTTTTATCATGCTGCTTATATGCAGTTTTTAATCTACAAAATCTCAACACTCCTTCAAGCGCTTGGATGGTGAAGGATCACAAACATTTCTTGACACGTTTAACATCAATATGATTTGTTCTGAAACGTCCAGGAATTATTTTCTTGGGCCCAACAAGTCTTAAATGTTTTTCTTTTGTTAAACCTCAGAGACTGACGTAAGTCTTATATAATATGCTGTAAATGTAATCGCATGCATAATTAAAAAAAAAAAAAATCAAAAAGGCTTATGGACAGAGGTTTTTCACTGCTACCTTTGCACTCATCAGCTGCTCACGTTAAAGGCCTGGGGGTTTAGTGTACCAATTCTGTCATTTGATCGTCTCCTATGGCACAATAGCCTTTATTTTGAGTTCTAGGCTTGGTATCTTAGAAAACTTTTTTTTTGTTTTGTTATAATAACCTCAAGGCGAGTCACTGCAGTGAAATGTGGCATTTTCTTTTTTGTTCTGTGTGCAGATAGCCAACACCCTCTTGTAAGAAATTAACTATGGGATGGATGGGTGTCTGATTAAAAGATAAGTGGGTGTAGGCAAAACTGTTTTATACTCCCCTAATAGCCTTTGTACCTTAAACCCAAGAAATAAAACAGGTGCGTTACAAAATTTAGCTAAACGTTCTTTTGTATTGTAAAATCATTGTCCAGCTGTCCTTGAAGGTATTTCATGCACCTTGCAGTGAGTTAAAGGATAATCTTTAGGAAGTAGTTTCCAGCTCTGACAAAAGTGAAAGTGTAAAACCAGTCCAAAAGAGTGTAATTCACCCACTGGATAATGGACTACACTCTTGAATCCTTGAGTTTTAAGTAGCAACAATAGCAGCGATGGTGTGTTAAGCTGCTTGTGCTAGCTAGCTAGCTTGGGTAGGTGTAACTGTAATTTACTATGATGTCAAAGGACTTGAGACTTAACTAGCTTTAACATTAGAAACTATTTAAATGCGCAAGTCTTACAAAAATGTATTAAAATTTATATACAAGCGTAAATTATTATGAAGCGTAAATTAGTGCAGTTTTTTGTTTAGTAAGCTTGTTGGGAAACACCCTACATATTCAGCAAGAATGGAGCAAATTAGCATTCATTTGGAGTCTTTATTCATGGAGTCTAATGTTCACTCTTTTGTGCACTGCTTATTCTCCGCCTCCTCTTCAGAAATGTATCTAATTCTTTAGTCACCCGCTAGTTGCTGAGTATGAGCTAGTTGTTGCTGTGAACCAAAACGGTAAACTCGCAGACCATAAAAAGTAAACAGTAAGCTTAAAGTAAGTAACCATTTGCATTGGCTTTGGTTGACGCAGATCTTTGGCTATTTCACACTGGTCGTTTGGCAGCAGCGTGTAAATAATCCTGACCTCAAAATGAAGACAAATCAGTCTTCTCATTTGATTTGAGGGCTGAACTTTTGTTCCTTGGCTTTTGTTCTTGACTTTTGCTTTATGTTCGCCTGTGCCCTCAACAGTGTGAGGTCCCCACCATGAGCAGAGGGACCACCCTCCTCTCCCGTGGAACCGTAGGTGAGTTATCTTCATTATCACTCGTTATGTCTTTCTGTTTGTCTTTCCCCCTTTGCTCCTGCTTCCATTTATTAAACGCCATCCCTCTGTGCTCTGCATTTAACATCTGGAAAAAAGCAGTGGCTGATTATTTGTTAAAAGACATTTCACAACTGATATAACACAAGTAATTGTCGCCTTTAATTCCCCAATAAGTTGAAGTATAAAAATCAGCGATTGCAGTTGTCTTGTTGTTTATCTCCTGCCACACTCGATCACTCACTTCTCCCTTTTCCATCTGTCACTCATCCCCCACTCATGATCAGAGTGCACCTGCCTCCACACAACGTTGCACAGCACTCTCATGGGAGTGAACTGTAATTGAATATTCTGCTGCCTATGTCAACAATTTCCCTTTAGCTGTGTTTGTGTAATTATCCTCTGTGTTAAAAGAAATACTACTGTCAATACAAGGCCAGCTATCTCCCACTGCCCTCTTTTCTTTCTTCCTTTTTTTCCCCCCCTCTTTCTTTTGGGTAAAGATTTTTCCACTGTTAATCCTGACATTAAAATTGGCTAGCGTGTTTTGTTAGTTCAACCACTTTGTCTTTTGCTTTCAAATGGTGGCCTTTTGAAGTTCATCCCTTTCTCCTTTTGTCCAGTTGTTTTCCTAACATTCCTGTCAGGTCGTCACTGTAGCCCCCGTACATTGTTTGTCCAGCCAAAACAATGATTTCCGTCCAGTAGTCTGGGAGAGAGCGTGCCAGAATTGGAGGCAAGCATCCAAAAGGATGGTTTTTGGATCAGCAAGGGGCTCTTTTTGACAAAAGCTTCAATAGAGTCGAACTTAGCCACACTTTACTGTAGGTGTATTATCCTCCACAAAACTCTTTTGTCCCGATGGTGAGACAGCTGGAAATTCATACTGCTTTGACGCATATCCTACTAACCACTTGACTAATGGGAGTGACTGCCCAACTGTTTCACTGGCTGATTCTTGTCATAATGTGCAGTTCATGTTTTTGGAATCAACGTTCTTGCATGTCCAAGTTTTAAATAGTCAGGAATGTTACTGCTGGAAACTTAAAAAAATGGCCAACATAGCAGTCAGTGGAGTGAGCTGGTTCAAGCTGAGGAAGAGAATTTATTGTAATCTGGGTTTTTTTGTGTGTTTTTTGTTTTGTTTGTGTGTGTGTGTTGGTGTTTTAAACCACAGTATTATTTATTTATTTGCATATTTAACTCTAAAAGTAATGGAGGCAGAAATGTGTTTCTCATGCTCGGAAACAGTAATGTGCCAGTAAGAACTCACAGCTGAGGTTTCACTGCATGTCCTGCAGCTGTTTATGTGAAAAACAAGCAGACAGACAGTGATCTTGTTGAGACCTACTCGGCATGTAGTGTGTTATACTGAGCATTGTGACTTTTTGGGGGGTGGGCAGCCAACTTTTTAAGACTTTTAAAACATTTCCATCTTTGAATGCACAGATTTTATTTTATTTTTTTCCAGAAAATGACTTTTTTGACTATTTTTTTTTTCTTTCAACATTATTGGGAATTTTCAGTCCAGCTTTCATTACAGTTACTGAGGAGCAGCACTGGTTTGAACTGTTCAACTGGTAGTTTTATTTCCTCTAGGCATAACCTTCTCAATCATGTTAAGACAAACAACCTCCCACCCCTTTTTTGTAATTCTCCAAAGCTCATGATTTCTTTTTTTTGTTGTTGTTGTTTCTACTTAGCTGTTTCTTTCTTCTTAGTCTAATAGCTCACCATTGCAGTAAGCAGACAATAATCTCCCTTTATTCTTCCAAACAGTTTGTTCTTACACCAACCAATCCTCTTTGCCTTAAGCTTATTTCTGCTTGTGTGTTTCTTTGTGTCTTTGTTGTTAAGTACTAAATTATCCTTCCAGATATTGCTGCTAGAATTCATCATGCTCTAGTTAACAAATGCAGTTTTTGCTTAATATTGCTTGCCGCACAGATAAAGATGTGTCAGAAGGGCTGCTGTTGAGGTCAATTAGTGTGAGGCTTTTATGTTTTCCCTATTACAGAGGCAGATAGATGGTTGGATATGGGGCGAAGCTGTGCCATCCAGCAGAGAGCTCCATGCCAGTCTGGTACTCCTCTATGGGATGTGACGCCTGATCACAACAGCCACTGTGCCAAGGAACCAGGCAGCACCACAGCAATCACCAGCCTGATAAGAGATCTGAGTCTCTGCAACAGCACTCACGCCGTATCCGCCACTGCACACTACACCACTACGGCTACCAGCCAAACTCCTACGGCACCCCCGAGCAAACGTCAGTGTCGCTCTCTGTCACTCTCTGAAGAATTCACTGGCTTCCGCTCATCTTGGAGGCCCCAAGGGTCCCGAGTATGGACAACGGTTGAGAAACGAAGGTGCCACAGTGGAGGGAGTGTCAGAGGTGGGGGAAGCCATTTTCCCACCATGCAGCGTAGCTCCAGCTTTAGTTTGCCCTCACACTCCAGCATCACTTTTGATGGAATCCAGGACCTGCCATTCTTCAACCAGCCGCTGCCTCTCCACCCTCAATTCACTGCCTCTCCAGTCTCCCCTACCTCTCTTGCCACACATCATCACCACTCCCAAAATCACGTCTTCCTCAGGCCTCTCTCACTTTCCCATGAGCAGATCAGCCTGCCAGAACACCAGAGGGAAGAGGCATCGGAGACCAGCTCTTCAGACTCCACCCCAGAGCTGGGGAGACGAGCTAGCCAGAGAGCCAGGGGAAAGGGGTGTTTGTCTCGGAGCAGGTCTCAGCCCTGTGTGCTAAATGAGAAAAAGGTCGGCATGAAGCGCAGGAGACCAGAAGATGCTCAGGAGCAGCGGCCCTCCCTGGACCTGACAAAGATGACTCAGGTTAGCTGGAAATGTTGAACATATGTTGACCTGCACAGACAAGCACTTACATATTCATTGATTTGAATGCATTCAATTGGAATTTGACTAATTTCAGAGTTTAATATTACATGTGTTTGCTGATTGCACACAAATGAGTATCAGCTTATTTCTAATCTTGCTTTAATGCTGGAAAATGCGCTCTGTTGCATTCACTTTAATCCTGAACCAGATGCACTTACAACACAGACAAATGCTTTTTTTGTTCTTAGACTAAAGGGAAGTTCAAGACATCTTCAATCAAACAAAACTAAGTCTGTCTCTTTCTCTCAGAGTTTGATCAGGGAGTGGATTAAATTAAACTGTATTAAGTTTTCTGCGTCGTCAGTCCGAGGCTTCGAGGCTAAGTGATCTCAGGCTTTCCTCCCTCTAGCTTAGGGAGCGGTGCTTACTAAGAAAGCATTCCTCATGTTCAGTCACGCTGCCTTGAACCACTCTCTAGCAAGGCCCTCTCGGGTTTATAATTTCATTAACTCTGTTGGGTAAACAAGTCCATCCAAAGGTTGGACTTCTCACCATTTATTTGCTTCCTCTCTGCAACTCCTACCCAATATTTCTACCTGTCAGAAAAAGCGGCAGTGAATTATGCGTATATTTGGATGCACAGAGCTCTGGATGGATTTCCCAATGTCAAGAGTTTTTGTTCTTTTGTAAGGTCAGAGGAAACAGTGCAACAGCCAGAGAGTAAACCCAAACCCAAAATAGATCCAGAGAAGTATTTTAATGACATGAACTCTTTTGATATTTGGCAGAGCTTTGTTTCTTCTTTTTTTCTAGTGCCCTGAAAGATCTTGATCTGATTCTTGTATCACATTCAGCTCATTATTTATGTGAATGCTCTGGGAATTTTACACATTGTCCTATTTACCCATCCTTTCCTGATCACTTAAGTCATTTGATACTCAAAAATCATCCTTCACAGTACCTTGTTTCAGGAAAATATTGTAATTTTCCTGTCTCTTACTAGAAAGTTATCATCAGTTCATCCATATACCCCCCCTTTTCCTTTCTGGAAATAATATTAGTTCCCAGCCAGTCATACTTAGGACCTAGCCAGGGTTGGATTAACAAGGCATGGGTAATGGAGCCTAGCAAACATGTTTCCCCTTGTATTGCCAGCTTCTAAGAGGGGAAAAATTAGGCATGCAACATATAAAGAATGAATCCACAAACACACACATGGAGCCAGTTTTACATTAACTCGACTAGGGCTGTTCGATATAACGATATATATCGGATGACGATATAAAAACGTCTATCGTTTCATTTTACGCTATAGTTTGTTTCGTGGTGTCGCAAAATAAACTGTTTACAGCAATATTTTTTTCAGCGTTTTGATGGTCACTGTAGTGGCTATATTCATTTCCTAAAGTTCTCTCTTTCTCTTATATTTAATATAACCACACTACGGACGGACAAGCGCCTGTTTTTATGCGTTGTCGTTAGCGTGTCTGCTTGTTTATTTTCCGCATAAACATATTTTTCACAATAAAGCTCAAGATCCTGTTGAGACTTTTCAAAATAAACGGAATCACGTGAAATAGTATGCAGAGTATTGACGGGTGAGAAGCAAAAAAAGAACCGTCAGGTGCTAAAAAATAGATTGGACTCAAACGTTAGAACAGGCTTTTCCCTGCAGCACGCTGTGTAATAAATACTCATAAAGAAAACTGCAGCCGTTACAACTTATGTCTAAAAATATATATTTTCACGCATCAGTTAAAAACTCGACTCCAGGTACACGACGCCCAGCTGGAATCACTTCACGCAAGTCGAGCTTCCAGAGATTCACAGAATTTAAAGAAAATGTTAAATTTTTGTGATTTTATATCGTTATCGGGCGATAGATGTCTTATATTGGGATATGAGATTTTGGTCATATCGCACAGCCCTAAACTCGACTTGCCATTAGTCATTGCCATTACTCTGCCAGTTACAGATTATTGTCAGCAAATGATCTATTCTCAAAGGTTAGCGGGTCAAAAAATGTTTTCACTTTTTTCGGGGGTTTGAGTTGAGTTGCATGAGTGCATGTTGATGAAAGGAGTCCGGTCGTACAGGTTAGATGGGTCATTTCAGATCTACTGTAACCATGTTTAAATTCTCATCCTCATGCACACCTCGGGAAAGTTACCAGTAAAGCATTGCATACAACAAAGATGGTATGATTAATACGTGCTCCCTTGCTTCATTTTCTTTTCCTGTTCTTGAGACTTGATGTCAATAACTAAACCAGGTCAAGTGTGGCCAGGAACTTAAACAAGCAGCGTTGTAATATCTCAATCTAAATTTAATAAACCAAAAGCACAAAGAAGATACCGCTGGAGATTGACATTGTTGTTACCAAAAGTGGTTGACCTTTGTGAGAGCCTAGGGAAAGAAAAAGATCCCAGCTGGCAGACTGTCTGGAAAAGGAAGTGTTAATGTGGAAAACTAGGGCTGGTTACAACCTGTGTCTGATCTACAGAGGATAGAACATGCAAAGTACTGCCAGGGTTGGGAATATAATAGATTTCACCAACTCTGATTGGAAATCAGTTATTTAATGTGATCTTTCTTCTGATGTTATATATTTGAGCATCACAAGACTTCTTAACTGGCCTCTGTGTCATTGAAGTGGCAGTTTTTTGTTTTTTTTCCCTGGTTACGCACACACAATTCCTCCCACTCTTTCTCAAGAACTGGGTGAGCCTAATGACAACATTATTACTTTTCATACCTAAACGTAAACAGTAGATTTTTTTTTTTTTTCACTGTAGGTGTGTTTTGAGTAATGCTGTCTAACATTGATTAAAAGAATAGCAAACATGTTGTAGATGGGGCAGGAAACTGTGACATTTGTCTGAACTGCAGTGGATACAGACAGGTGTTGTTTGATTAATTTTCTATGGAACGTGCGCCAGAGACTCGCCGAGTGAAGGATCATGGTGGTCAACAAGCCCTCAGTGTGAGTTAGTGGAACATGGTGTAATTTGGCCTTTAGATTCCTCGACCACGTCAATGAAGGCGGGTGTGAATTCTGGGGATGCATGTCATGCTAATAAGCTATAACTTGACTACCGTGGGGATTTACATGCAGCCACCCCCAAAATTCCTTGAATGTCCTCCCAGTCAGCCATGTAGATAAGTTATCTCTGCCTGCCCTTCCACCTTGGCCTGTCATTGTTGTCTTTTTTGGGGGATTGTTTTTTTGTTTGTTGTTTTTTAATGGACTGGCTATTGGGCATAGCAAACTCCATGTCCTTCACTGAATGATTGTTGACACTTCTTGCACAGTGAATTTGAGGAAGCTGTGTGCTTAAGTCCAGCCTGGTCAGTTAACTTCAGCTGGGCTATTGTCCATTTTTGTCGTGTGTGTGTGTGTGTGTGTGTGTGTGTGTGTGTGTGTGTGTGTGTGTGTGTGTGTGTGTGTGTGTGTGTGTGTGTGTGTGTGTGTGTACACAAACTTGTATCCCTCCCTATTAATATTTTCTTTCTCCTGGCCCAAGTTCAAGCTGCTCTGGTCTTCCCCTCCTTCTTCCATCACACACACTTCATTCCTTGGATGGCAGACATGATGATCATAACTGAGCCCTGCATGCTTGTGGGAACACCTAGGTAGGCGTCTTGAGGTGCAGCTCTCACCGGGTATAATGACATGTTGTGACTTGTCATAAATGTGCATTGTAGAGCATCGCCGAACATTAGTCTGTAGTCACACATTATTATCGCCTACACTTTTTCAACATCTGACAGCCCAACACTTTAGTCTTTTATCATCATTTTACCTCTGGGCATTTGCATGAATAAGCCAGGCATTCTGTCTGCAGAGGAGTAAAATAGTAGATGAATACACACACCAAAACAAAGACTGTGTGCGTGAATGTCTGTTATAGTCTCCTGTCTTTGCTTGCACCTCCTTGTCCTCTCTTTTGCTTCACAGTTGTTTGTCGCTGGAGGTCTGATTGCATGTCATCCTCAGACCAGTGTGTCTCTGAATGTTTATGTGACCTAATTTCGGCACAGAGCTAAACCAAAGAAACACTATCGACTCGTATACTAATAATCTGAAGTTGCACAGTGAATGCAATGTAAAGTACCTGCACCTCCCAGTAGTGTACTATATGTGTGATTGTGGTTGTAGTTTGGTTCACAACAGGGCCTTTGCATAGCATTTAGCTCGGTGATTTTAGTTGTTTACCCAAATCATCAGGAGGGTATTTGCCTAACCTCCTGGCATGTGCTTGTGCTTCTTCGACAGCAGCTGCCTTTTGAACCCATGCTCTAAATAACATCCTTACAGTCCAAGCCATTGTTGTGTAGATCACGGTATAAAATAATCTACACTCTCTATGAAAACACCACTTAGCTCTAAAATATGTGTTCTTATAGGTTTTACCAAGGGTTAAACGTAAAAACAAAAAAGGTATAAACCAATCCAGTGGATCTCATGTCTTGTTCACTTTTTCTATTCAACATTCAAACATGACTTGCTGGAAGGCATGCGTGGCTGTGGTAGACCTGATGTGTCAGATATAACTGAAAACCATGCTCTCATTTCCCTTAATGTGTATGGCAGCATTGATGAAGTTGTATGGTTAAAACATGGTACTGCTTGGGACTATGCTGAGTTTTGCAGAGGCATGTATACAGTGCTGTGCAAAAGTCTTGAGCCACCTTTCATTTCTCTATATTTTCTTAAGAAAATGTAAAAAAAAAAAAATTCTTTTTTTGTTTGCTTGGGGGTTTTTTTAACATGTGAAAACATACAAAGAAGTGTACCTTTATTCTTCAAAAAAGCTTGAACTCACTTGGGGCGATCGTGGCTCAAGAGTTGGGAGTTCGCCTTGTAATCGGAAGGTTGCCGATTCGAGCCCCGGCTTGGACAGTCTCGGTCGTTGTGTCCTTGGGCAAGACACTTCACCCGTTGCCTACTGGTGGTGTTCAGAGGGCCTGGTGGCGCCAGTGTCCGGCAGCCTCGCCTCTGTCAGTGCGCCCCAGGGTGGCTGTGGCTACAATGTAGCTTGCCATCACCAGTGTGTGAATGTGTGTGTGAATGTGGATGACTGGATATGTAAAGCGCTTTGGGGTCCTTAGGGACTAGTAAAGCGCTATATAAATACAGGCCATTTACCATTTAGGCAAGCTTTCTTGGAATGTATTTAAGTATACTTCAGGAAAATGTCTCCTGGCATCGTGAAGGACATTCAAAGCTCTTCTTTGGATTTTGACTGTCTTTTGTTTTGTTCTGGGCTCTGGGGAATGTCTAAAAATACAATGTAAAATCGATTGTTTCCTAAGTTATCTATTACATGTAGGCATAACATAGGTTCATCCTATGTAGTAGGAGCCTTTTTTTTATGCTTGAGTGATTTATAGGTCAATGTTAAGTGGCTTAAGAAGTACCAAGAAATGAGTGAAAATGCAGCCAGTGTCTAAAGAAAAACTTTAAAAAGGCTGGCCCAAGACTTTTGCACAGTACTGCACATGTTGTAGCTGGAGCTGGAATGTAGGGTGCTCTTGGTCAAATTATCAGTGATAGAGAAGTCATTTGAGTGAAACAGAGTAATACACGTCAATGATTGAGCTGCATTATTGACTGGTATTTCTACTTTTGAGTATTACAGAAATTTATATCATCATGGGAATACTAATTATCCTTTTAAATTATCTGTTTAGATGACACTGTTGTTTTCTTTGTCCTTATTTATTAATTTCTTTACTAAAATAACATGATATTGCCTACCCTGTCAGTCCAAAGTTTTTGACTATAAGATTAACAGGCCCAATAATTCCTCTTTTGTATTTCTGCTTCTGGTCAATGTGCATTTTATTTTACAGAACAGATGTCCCAGACCCATGCTATTTAAATGCACTTGCCAAATCAGCAAGAACTGAAAACTGAAAGGAGCACATCACCAAGACTCCAGAAGTTCACTTTATTAGTCATAGTCTTTAAAATCTGCTGCATAGTATTTTCTGTGGATTAGGACGAGATGTGTAGAGTTTAAAATCTTTCAAACTCATGCTTCAGTTTTTGTTGTAGTTTTATTTTACACTTTTTTCCAGTAGCTTTGTTTGTGCTTGATTAATCATTTTTGACTAAAAGTAGAAATCTGCTCTTATATTCTTTTAAAAATTTTATTGTGGTTCTCCAACCTTAAATGAAGTGTGTTTCTAAATAGGACATTTGAGGATAATAACTTTAAAGTGGTTTTCGTCTGTGTATGGTTAGATTCCTGGTAATGGCAGTGGGTAATATGAGATATGACAGGTCCAGGGTAGCGAGCCCATGTGTGTGGTAATAGTGATTTGTGTGTGTACATGGGTGTTTTTCATCTGGCAAAGCTGGGTACACAGCAGAAATTTAACCCTGCTCCCCCAGCCTACCACCACACCCACCCAAATCCCAGTCAGGCTCAGTAGATTTTATAGAAAGCATATTGTATAGAGACAGCCTCTCCACCTCCTTTCTCTCTTGCTTTCGTCTCCTCCTCTGCTGTGATAATTAGTAGTGGGGTAATACCAGGGGTTGAACGGAGAGAGCAAGAGCTCTGAAATCCCCTTTTCCACTCCAGTGGGGTAACTACAGCAAAGGCTTCCCACTCCTCACATGATCACCTCAAGCGCTTTCAGTTGAAGCATGGTGTGTTTGAGGTACTTGCATGTAAAGTTAATCCTGAAAAGTGAGCTAACCTTAAACTTAGCCAGCCTCACCCTATGTTATAGTTTTCTCTTGGACGGGGAAACGGCAAGCCTGCTAAAATGAGATTTGAGAAAGGGTGTCTCCAAGCTCATTGTAAAAGGAAAGGCAATGTCTCAACACATGCTAGGGAACATTAGAGGTGTCTGTCATGAAAGCCTGGGCTTTATAGAGAAAACCTCATCTCTATTCACCTCCATGCCTCCAACATCTGCTGCTGAGGGCACTCCAGAGATCATTAACCCCTTCACTGTGCTGCACGGCTGCCTTTCTTTGTTGCAGAGAGGAATTCAGGGTGGAAAGAGAGCATGAAAGCAAACCAGGAGCCTTTGTGAATTGAGTCTCTTTAAGGTCAAGTTTTGAGAGCAAAAACGCAGGCAATTGTTCACATCCAGATTGTCCCTGGCACTCCCTAGTGTGAGCTACAAAACATCATAACAACTGTGAACAACAATGACTGACATAAGAAATGTCTTTTACCATACAGGGTTGGGTTAGGTATGTGTTTCAAAGTGGTTTCCAGTGATAAATAAGCCTAGAGCACAGTTTGACACGAGATACATTTAGTGGTTTGGTGCTCATTTCAGTGTTTTGCTCAAACAAACCAGAGGGTTAGCGTTCTGTGTATACTCTTCAATGCCTTGTGCGTGTACTGGTGTTTTTGCATGTTTACATGTTCACATGCCATCAGTGAAAGGGAAAGCCGGCTTTTAAGATGCCCAACTGAAACCCATTCTCAAACTGACATTCTGGGAAACTCTGAGCTCCCTGACATAGTCTTTGACTTCTGTAGCTCTTCATCAGAAAGAGGCCATGATGTGAACGTGTGCAAAAATGTCCAGACTAACATGGTCTTTTCTTTTTTTTTCTTTCTTGTTTTTTCAGACTTTACAAAGCTTAAGCTGCCCTGGATTTTCATCTAGCGACAACTGCCAGTCAGTCTTGTCCCCGCCCACCTTGGACTTAATCGACCAACCGGATTCAGACTTCACAGGCGTGTCTGAGCTGGGACTAGAGTCATGGCAGGAAGTGATAGGAGATGACGAGGAAGCAGATTCATCTTACGAGGATAGCGACTCCGCTTGTAGTGTGGACTCACGGCCTGGGTCTCCTGTAGGCATCGAAGATGGTAAACGCACCCTCTGGAAGGGTGACTGTGGGACACAGAGGGACATTTTTCAGCTTGGGGGAGAGCTGGATCTTGAACAGATCGAAAGAAACTAAACTTTGCATCGACGATTTTAAGACTGTGTCTGGACTGTTATAGAGAAATGACTATTAAGATAAATATGAGGAAAAATAATAGCTAATTTTGTAAGGGAAAGGCTTTGAAAAGACAAGGATGGTGATACATATGATGAAGCATTGCATATGTTGCTAATGGCTGGCTTCTTTAATGACACCTTTGCCTTGAACATTCTTACTGTTTGTTTAAAAAGCAGTAACCTTAGTTTGTTTTGTGTTGGTTTTTTTGTTTTGTTGTTTGGGTTTTTTTTTGGGGGGGGGGGGTTTGGATCAGATATTCAGCTTAACTCAGGAGTGGGAAATTGAGGGTTTGTCTTAAATAAGTGTCTCAGCCCCCCGCTGTCTTTTAACCTGATGACCTTTCCAAAGTCAGCTAACCTTAAGTTTGTAGTACTGTAGCAGTAGCTGGGCTCTCTTATATTTAGCTCAAATTTGTTTTTCCAGAGAAAGTGGAGGGCATCAACAATGGGGTGACACAGAAAGAGGCAAAGACAGACTTACCCTTGGCCTTCCTCTTCATCTTTTGTGCACACGTGAAAATCTGATTTTTTTTTTTTGCTGAATGTAGGCTCAATAAGCTTTATGTGGAGTTCAGAAAATGTAAAGTGCCTTCTTCTGGATGCTTGCTGTCTCAGTTCTCTTCAAGAAACTTGCCTCAATCGAAGCCACCTTTTCTGACCCAAATAGACAAATTGTATTTTTTGAATTAAACACTGAATCTCAAATTGTCAGTTCTAACATCAGTGTATATTTTTCTAAGTAACAGTTTTTGTTTTTTTAATGAGCTGTTTGTGCAGGATTAAGAATATAAGGTCTTTGTTCTATAAGAATGAATATGAAATAAACGTACATCCTGCACTCACTTGTCTGGTTTAATTTGAGTTTGTAATTTTGTAATGATTGCTCAGTGGTAATCAAGATTTCTGTAAAAGATAGCTTTCACCCAGACAGATCAAAAGTCTGAACACGCTGCAAAGTTTCCAGATAATCTTTAGAAGCCATACCCACACGCAGTCGTTTCCTGCATAACATTTCAGAGCCATTTCATTGAAGCTCACTCAGCTTGTATTGTTTTGAATACCCTCAGGTACATAACATGATTATGCACCAAATCGTTTCTCTGTAAAAAATTTTCTCTGTACAGTGGCTACCTAGGCTATTGAAGAATACAGCAAGTCGGGTTTAAAAACAAAACAAAGAAAATTATATTGGTTGTGTGCAGTTCCCAGACAAAATGGCAGGATATCTAGCAATGGAATATTCCTGTCCAGTAACCCTGCACTGGACAGAGGTGATGTCAGGAGAAAATGTGTGGGGAGCCAGACATGTAGACCGGACAGGGTTCTTCCACTCTGGGATTTCCTATCATTTCTGTTCAAGCTTCTGAACTAAGCTCACAGCACCGTCACCTTAATAAGGCTTGCCTCCATTTAATCTATTAAGATTAAATTTGAGTCTTGTCTCATCATCATCATTGTTATTGGCCACGAGGGAGGCTGATTGCTGAAATTAAGTGATAGGACAGATTGTTTTTCCGGCATGGGGAGGAAGGCACTCAGTCCAAAACTGTTTATGCTGAAAACAGGATGTTGGAGTCACTTGCAGCCTTTCCTTCAATGATGGCCTTGAAGGAAGGTGAACTCCGACATCTCAGCGCTTAGGTGTTGGCTTACATAAACATGCACCCAAACATGTACACTTATTCAAAGGCCCTGAAATAGATACTGAATGTGCTATGTTTGTATACACAGAAAACCAGTCACCTGGCCTGGAAAACTGGATTAGCCATTGCTTCTCTTTCGTTCCCAGTGGATCGGTCCATCTGATGTTGGAAGAATAAGGATTTGCAGATGAGAAGAAGGTCACATGGCTCAGATTTTGAACATGGCACATGAAAAGAAGCACACGATGTCTGAAAGTTCACACTTCAATGGTGAACTGGACACAAAAGACTGGAAACATAAAATCATGTTGCTATCAACAGTAGTCTGGTTACTCGTTGCTCCCAGAGGTCAGTAAACCACACGCACATACGCAGAAAACACACACACATATTTCCTCTTTGGCAGGAAGTGGCATGCTAAGCGGGGGAGAGAGTTAATATCTGAGGTAAAAGCACTATAAATAGGGAGCATTGTAGTTATGGTTGCCAAATGTAGACTTTGGAGAGAGGGAGACAGGAAAGGCCACGTTAGACAAATTTACAGCGCCCTGGACTGATCGACCTACATTACATGTGAGAAGACATTGGCTGCATTTTCAGAAAAAGCTTCACTTAAACACTGTCAGCAAAATGACTTCAACTGTCCTTTGAGAACTACAGAGGAGGGGAGATTAATGACATCAGATTTTCATCAGCCTTTTCAAGTGTAATCTAGTGTTTGCGTCCAGATGGGTGGGAGTCGTACTTGCACTTCAGCATTAAAGGATACTGAATTGCTTGATGCCTCAAAGTCTCCTTCGGTTATGCTCGTCTGTGGCTGTATACTTGAAGCAGAGGCTGCTTGTTTTGTTAATGGCTTTGTCAAGAATAGCAACAGGGAAACAGATGAAGTAAGAGTTGAGCAAAAAATAGCATTAATATGTATAAAAAAATACACTCAAGCAAGAGAAGTGGTTTGTTTTTTGAGTGTCACCCATTGTAATTATGCCATTCCTGTGTAAATGACTGTCTGAAATCTTTGTGGCACAGTTTCAACAAGGTCTTGGAAACATTCCTCAGTGATTTTGAACCATATTGACATGATAGCATCAGAAAATTACTCAAGATTTGTTGGCTGCTCGTTCAAAATATGAATCCACAATATCCCAAAGGTGCTTTGTCATTCTGTTAGATTGAGATCTGGTGGCTGTGGAGACCATCTGAGTACAGTGTGATGTTGAAGGAAAGCACTTTGAGATGATTTGAGCTTTGTGACGTTACGTATTGTCTTGCAGCCATCAGAAGATGGGCACACTATGGTGATACTCAGGTAGACTCAGTTGGTACTAGGGAGCTCTAAGTATGCCAAAAAATATTCTCCACACTATTACACCATTGGGAGGACGAGCCAAAATGGCAAAATGGGCCATGCTTTTATGTTGTTTACCACAAATTCTGAGGACAGGTCTCAGGGTAACTGGTCTTCTGCTAATGTAGCCCATCTACTTCAGGGTTTGATGTATTGTTAATCCAGATGTGTTAGCCCTGAGAACTGGCGCTCACTGCATATTTTCACTGTTTCACACAATTCCAGATAGGTTGTGTAAGAAATTCCCGGTAGATCAGCAGTTTCGGAAACATTCAGTCTAGTAAGCAATTATGTCACATTTACAGCTGCTTAAATCAGCGTCTTGATGATGCCTACGTGCCTAAAAACGCTGGGTTGCTGACTTGTGATTGGCTGATTAGATAATTGCATTAACACGTGGGTCAACAGGTGTACCTAATGAAGTGGCCAGCTAGTGTACATCATTTCAGGTTTTAGCATTTGCACTGTTTTACTATATACACCATAAACCACAAAAACCCACAAACTTTTGTGGGTTAACATTCAGGTAGTAAATGCAAAATAAGTGAACATCAATAAAAATGTTTAAACATTTAAAATAACGATGATTGTATTTAGAATACAAAATGCACTGGCAGTTGTATTGACATCAGTACTATTGCTTCCAGGCCTTTTATTACTTCACATTGAATCAAACTTTGTTAATAAGCACACAGTGTGTGTTACATGTAAGGGAAAAGAAGAGAAAGGCTTCAGTTAAAACCAAAGTCATAATTATGTAAAGGTAGCTCCCAAACGGGCATTCCCACCTCGTTGTCCATGAGAGAAAAAT